>NC_068362.1:16591392-16658892 GCF_020536995.1 Dreissena polymorpha | reverse complement strand
AATGAGTAAAAATGTGGTCATCTCCTAGGAACGGTCGATGCACCCAATTGAGGTTTCAATGCATTTGAATGCAGCCAAACCTGACTCTCAGCTTAGCAAACACTACTCAAACGTTTACTAACCAACACAAACACACTTAATGAAACAAGTCACTGTCCTCGAATGGTCAATTATATATGCGATACTATTGGCAATCATATTTATGTATACATTAAAGTTATTTACAAACCATTTTCAGTAGACGACACTTTCCGCTTATATGTTATTTTTCGTTTAAAAGAAGTCTTCCTAGCGAAAATCTACTTTAGGCTGACAATGCCGTCCTTGATCAGCCTGTACCGCTGCAAATGCTTATTTGGGACGATACCTAACGCAAATGCATTAAATCCCATTTTCCCAGATCGAGGCAAGGCTCATTTATATTCAATTGCATTGCAAAAACGAGCTTTGCAGCATTGTACATTTATGGATTAATTGAGAGAGCCATTGTATTGCATTGATCCTATTATTTTGGTAATAAGAGCATCGTCATCAAGTCTGTAACATACAGGTTAACATTTGCAATATTTTTATTCATATTTTACGATAAATAAAACCAGCAATTTAAATTTATTTTGGATGAAACCGAGACTTAAGGGCGGCTTATTTATTGACCATCGTCGTATTGTGTGTGTCGGTCTCACTGTTTTGCAATTGATTTCTCTCCATAATTAAAGGAACGGCCGCTATATCAGGTTTCTTTCTTGCGTATGTTTTACTTTATTTGTATTTTATGCACGGAGATTATAGATACACTGTTTCAAATGGTAAACAATACCGGTATTCGGTCTTTTCGAAACTACATAAGTTGTCTCCTATTCGGCAAGGTATCACGAGTATCCCGGGGAAAAAGCGGTCCGTCTAAACTGCATATATGACACATATACGCGGATATGACCGAAAAGTGCGGATATGGACGAATATATGCAATATCGACACTTTTTCTGCAATGTTTATTTCAATGTTTAATGAAAAATACACAATATTTATTAAATATGCAAGGTAAAAATATCTTATATTTGATTGTAACTATATATTATAGTTTATTGGTACGTAAAAATATGCACGTTATTTTATTTATTCAAATGAACACTACATTTAAATGTTTCAAGAATGATTATAACCATTATAGTTGCGCTGTTATTGAAAAACAATGCATGTCCCGGTAAAATTTTAGATTTTTCGTTAATATTTCAACAGTTCATATCCAATATCCTGATAAGTTAAAATACGAAGCTTATATGTTTAAGACTAATATTACAGCTGTTACATTCACTTATAAAATATAATATTAAATATGGATTATGACTACAAAACATGCTACTTGTCTGGAAGTGGCTGTCTTAATGTACGCTGCTTTCTTTCATGTTTTGGTACTACTTTGCGCTGAGGTAAATTTTCAGTAGGAAATTTGTTTCGGTCAACAGAGTTTGGACCGATTCCGTCTCGAAAGTGGTCGAACAAACGCGAGTATACGCCGTTGGAAACCATTTTTTCCGGCTAATTGCTACTGCATATATAGCATTCAGTATATTTAAATAAATTCAACATTTTGTATTCAAATCAAAATATAATCAGGGAAAACCATCATTAAAGGCCCTATAAAGGTGAAAAATCCAATTATTGTGCATATAAAATGGTCCAATTTTTACCGGATTTAAGTTACTCTTGCATAAAAAGTGCAAATAACACAGCTTAGGTGCATCGTTGTCAAGAATTATGGAAAATATACCCGTTTCATAATTGGAAGAAATGTTTACAACTTTGCAACTAACGTGGTGTGTAGCCTCAAAGCAGTGACGTAAGCTACAAATAGCCGAAAAAAATCAATTTAAATTCTATTTTAAACAACTTTTTACCAGCAGAAAGTAACATTTTAGATCACTAAAAACGTTTTAACCATAAAGAAGAGACTATTCTGTGAGTGATACCGGAAAACGTTGAAAAATAAACGATATATTTTTGATGACCTGAGTCACTTTCACTTTCCCGAGTAAACAGCGATGTAAATAAACTGATTGTTTGTAAACACAATTGACTTGGAGGACACTGTATCTTGAGCTCAAAACAAGTTGTATTGCTGATTTTTTATGGTAATGTCCAATAGCATTTTATTTATTTATATATATATATTGTTTTTGATAATCTTTATAAATAAAATATGAAAAACATATATAAAAATCGGTAAATAATTTCGGATCGTCACCTTTATAGGGCCTTTAATTACTTGTGGTCTCGCGATAATCGGCCCAAAAATACTTTACTATTTTCTAAAGCATATTGTATATCTAAATACTAAAGACGACATCAAGAATTATAATACATTTAGTATATTATATAAACATTATGTAAACTTATACAACAAAACATATGTGGTGTCAGCGTGGTTATATTGTTTGTGATGTGTAGCCCTACAACAATCTTCTGGCACTTCGTCATGTTCGCGGATATGAATTTAGAGTTGGAAAAATGATAATGTCTATTAAATTGTTATATTTTGAGACAATACTAATATATTTAACACAGATTGTGTATTTTTTTAAATAAAGATTGAAAAAACATTGCAGAAAAAGTGTCGATCATCACCATCATCATCATAATGAACACGACGTACTCTATGATCGTTTTCGTCATCACAAGAGTAAACACGCACAATACATGATTGTATTATAGTATTTGCGTTTTTCGATTGTATGTTACAGTATCTGTTGTACAGGACAGTTAGAATTTTAAAATTGAATAAATCGTATTATGTCATGGAATGATATGCTAATATATGTGGTGCACAATATGAATATCGTTTTGAATCCACAACAACTATGTATCTCCCATAAGCTAAGTTCCGAAACAAGTTATTCGTAGACAAGAAGTTGTCACTTCTTGAATAAATATGAACATCATTAGTTCTAAAATTATTTCATGTAAAATGATCGAAGCAGACATGTATTACACGAACACGTGTTCTCCTATCGCGTATACAATGAGTTAAACAGTGACAATGTAAATAAGTGTCTATTTACGTTTTTGCAACATAAACAATCAGTTACAATAGTAAAGATTGAAACATAAACAATCAGTTGCAATATTAGTGATTGGAAAATAAACATTCAGTGGCAAAATAGGTGATTGCAACTTTAACAATCAGTTGCAATATGAGTTATTGCAAAATAAACAGTCAATGGCAAAATAGGTGATTGCAACGTAAACAATCAGTTGCAATATTGGGGATTGCAAAATAAACAGTCAGTGGCGGAATAGGTGATTGTAACGTAAACAATCAGTTGCAATATAAGTGAATGCAACATAAACAATCAGTTACAATATTAGTGGTTTCAACATAAATTCAACATAAATAATCAGTTGCAATATTTATTGAATGCAACATAAACAGTGCAATATTAGTGAATGCAACTAACACAATCAGTAACAATATTTGCGATTGCAACATAAACACTCACTTTCAATATTAGTGATTGCAAAATCAACAGTAAGTGGCAAAAGAGGTGATTGCAACGTAAACGACTCGTGACAAATTTAGTGGTTAAAAAATAAACAATCAATGGCAATAATAAAAAAAATTATTTCAGGAGGTAGCGGTTGCAACATAAACACTCAACTGCAATCGGAAGCTTTGAACCTATGCTCGTCAACGGAAATGTTAGTTCTTGGCTTCATCCGAAAATTTTAAGACCAGTCTTCAGTGTTGCCGTGTAATGTTAGAGTAAGAGATGCACTTAAACCTAGTTATACAATTTGCTTTTATAACAGTATGTTACCAAGGCAAATGTAAAACTAAACATATGGTCAATCCTATTTTACATTATTTATTCAAACGCATTTTCATATCATTCCATCATTCTTTAAATACTGTTTCAGCCAAATAGTATGATATAGCCATTTTAATTTGAGCGTTATAAATGTACTGTTCACAATAACAAGATAATTACCGCGTAGTTTTATATATTTACTCTGAAATAAAGTTAATCTACTAAATATTTCGGTATTACATTGTCACCGGAAAAGTGGATGTTCTTGTATTTCTCATGTATTTTCTCTCTGACAACAAGAATAGGTGTTAGTGCTTTTGAGGTAAAATGATTGTAACAGAAATATCTCAAAGACATGCACCGTTGATTGTATTTGCTAAAACGTCAGAATTGAAATTGATCGCAGAATCTGGTTAACCGTTATTGGATAGATTGACACGATGACAAATGTGTTGTCTTGTTAAGACCGGTTCAGTTGCACTGAGATTTATTTTAAAAATATGTTTCCCTCATAAGACATTGGTATGATTTACAATAAATACCATTGCCATTGGTTATTGAAAAGATCTAGAAATGTGTTATCATTTTGCTAGTTGTAGTCGAATTATTTGATTTTCTGTATTCTATGAATGTGGCTATCAGTTCAAAATGTTTTATACATTTTATATAAATAACACCTTTGGCAAAATATTTCTCTGAGACTAGACACTAATGGATATGAAATACAAACGTATTAAAAAGATAGCAGTATTTTGACTCGAACGTGAGTACAAACGTTTGCAGTCAAATGTGTGCATACAAACTTGGTAATTCAGTTAACTGCGGTAATGTCTAATCATACAGCAAACGTTCAAGTTTATGTAACTGTATTTTCGCCGTGTACGGTTAAAGATAAACATTAAAGGCGAACTAGTAAGAAAGAAACCCAGGCCGCTTTCCTCTGCCTTTATATGATCATGGCTCTTCTAGAAAATCCAGTCTGTGCGGAAAGTGCTGTCCCTGATTAGCTTTGTGGATTCTACTGGCGTATCAGAGACAACACTTTACTCACATCGCCCAAAAGGGGCTCAGATCTTTGGAGGTCTTGACTGAAAGTTCTTTTTCTCTTTATGCTTATTTATGGTGTTTATAAAAAAAAACAAAGGGTATACGATTTGGACCAATCTAGCAGATCAAGGACTAGGCATATCGAATAGAGTCGTCATGAATTTGAGTCTTCCTGACCAGATATAAATCTAAAAGAAAGAACGTATATATCGTTGTAGGCTTTACAACTTACATTTTTAAACAGCAGACGCAAGCATTTCGAACGAAATCATATAGGCGCATTCACATATCAAATACTTCAAACATTTGTTATTCCGATTTATCAACTCAACTTGATAGTTAAGTCGGCCAATTAATTAAGATTGCAAAATAACACCAGCAGAACATCGAATTTAATCAAAATCGATTCCATGATTATGTTTTGATAATATAAATAAAAACGGAATGTGCTGTGTTATATACTGGTAGTTTGATATAACCGGAATTTCTTTATTAGAACAATAATATCAAATCCAATCTTATTTAGAGATTACTTCGCGTCTTTATTATGACGAGCGTTAATTATAAATTCATTTAAAGAAGTTTAAAACGCAATTTATAAAGTGTGTGGGTCCTCACTAAGAAAACTACAGAGTATTACTAATTGGGTTGTTAACATATAATCACCTGTTAAAAAAACTTTTTAACAATTATTTTTATGTATGACTACAGATGTATAATGTATTCTGCACAAATTGTATAAGAATTGTGCAACACACTAAGCAATGCATGAAGGAGATAAGATGATAGTCGTTAATTTCGATTAGGTTTCCATTGTGCTTCTTAATGGTCTCAGATAAATTAAATAAATGTTTTGAAATACAATGTTCATAGCATTGTTCCACTTCAATGGCCGTAACGACATTTTGTTTTCTGTTCCAAATATAAAACATACGAATTTTTTCCCATTAAGTTCTGAACCACAAACGTATGCTCCCAGGACTCCCAGGGGCAGCATATCGTTCTTTCCAATAACACGATTATTACAGTTCGTGTCTAAAAATCCCTTTAGAAAAAACATAAATACGACATTTACCAGACATCTAAGGAAAACATATTGTCACTTCCCTTAGCAACCATTTGTGAGATAATATGGTTCTGTTTTAAATATGAGGATTGTTTTGGGAAATCGGTGCTTAATTCATGTGCATAAAGTATCGTCCCAGTTAAGCCAGTCTAGTCCTCGCATGCTCATCAGAGACGACACTTCCGCCGAAACCGGGTTTTCGTTTAGAAGATACTTGCATTAAACGCAACATTGCATAACAGTGAAAAGCGTCTTTTGTTATTAGCTTGTACTACATCGACATACTTATATATGGTTGTCAGGCGAGACGGTTATGAAATTTATTGAATAGTATTTATTATAATTGTTATGTTTATAACAAATTCTCCTGTCATATATTTACAAAATAAAAAAAATGTTGATTGCCACATGGGACCTCTAATTTGTGAAATTTACATAGTCTACAGACAGGTTGATATAAAATGAATTACTTTTTTCTTAGATCGCTGGCTGTAATTGCATCATAAACAAATACAAAAGTAATCGTTTTCTAAATCAAAGCCATCACATAATTAACACTAATTTTCATTGAATGGTATTTTATCTTGGCGTATCTCCACGGGTGTGTATTGACTCTTTAACTTCCATAAATAAGCACAGACATGTAGCAAGTAAGTCAACATATACTTTATATTTAAAAGAGAGTAAACAAAAATGTAAACCTATCTGAAACTGATTTGCCATACCATTCTTGTTTTTCAGAACGTCGGCATTTGAAATCTTTAATGAAACTATTAATTTCCACAGCGTTTGGATTGTCAATTGAATAACCAAGTAACTGTGTAAATTCTTCCAGATGTTAAATTTTCGTTCAATAAATGTGCGTAGATATTCATGACTAGATGAAAAATTGATAAAGCTTTGGGGCTTTCTTATTTGTAGTTGTCTTACCGGATAAATGCGTCGTCGAAAATCAGTTTCGTGTATAGCAAGTGTATAGCAATCAGATTCGTCTCAAATGAATTTCATGTCCATGAATCTCTTGAATACGTTGACAAGTGTTTTGATTTTGGTGACCATTGCTAAGTATCATTAGTAAATATGAGGGTCGTTCTGTGAAGACTGGGATAAATGCATGTTCGTAAATTGTCATCTCAGATTAGTATATGCAGTCCGCATGGTGACTGATTTTTGCTACGAAGAGACTTTCTGTTAACGGAAAATTCCTCAAAATCATAAAATAAAGTCCCTTATTAGCCAGTGTGGACTTCAAAAGCCCATATGGGACGACACTTAACGCACATTCTTAAGCCTCTTGTTCCCTGATGGCGGCTCATTTTGTAAAAAATAACGCTTCACATAGGCAGCTCACCCATCGCCAATGACTACATTTCTTCTGTTTGCTCCCAACGCGTGATTTTAATGGTTTGCATCGATTCTTCTAACCAGTGGTTACTCGTCACCGTACTTTGCTTTTTGTGAATACTTGTCGATAGGCAAGTTAAAATAACCATTATAACCCAATTATGAAAATTGTATATCATGAATGACAATTAAAGGAAACGTTTACTTTGTTTTGAGACGTTATAGGGCATAAATGCGTTACTAAGTATTTACCGTATTGAATAAATACGCCGAGTGAAACCTATATAACTTGAAAGGCAATAGCAAATTGCTCAGATGCTTCAACCTAATATGGAAATGGAGTCTTAAATAGACATTACTTCTTTTCATTTAAGCTAATGCCGTCCGTTATGAGACGGAAAATATTGATTCACTCTCTCTAAGTATATGTTGTATTTGCATATGGGCAAGCCGATGTCGAATGCTGATGAGTTTGTGTAAACGATAATCTACATGTTATAAATTCATTATTTAAATCAATATAAAAATAAGTTACCTATGCAACCTGTATAGTATAACCAGTGTAAACATTACTTCATAATAAAACCATGTTAAATTGCAAATTATTTTTCCAAAAAGTATTAATTTTAAGTTATTTATCCGTTTCAGCGGTGTCGGTCGGTGTGAGCTGTTACACCCTGGTGGCTATCTCCTTGGAACGTTACTACGCCATATGTGAACCACTGCGGTCACGACGCTGGCAAACACTCTCGCACGCCCGTAGAATGCTGATCGGCATCTGGGCCAGTGTCCTCACCTTGATGTCCCCCATCGCAATGTTCCACAGGGTAATCAAGATCCAGACTGGCGGTCAGGCGTGTCGGGAAGTATGGCCGGAAATCTTGCTGCTCTTTAAAATCGACGTTATTTACAGCATTTTATTGGCATTGATTCTTTTGCTACTTCCTCTACTGACGATGGGATCGTTTTATAGCCTTGTTGCCAAAAAACTCTGGATGGTTTCTACACAAATGGCAGCACCATCCGGTGAGTATCGATTGCTTTATTCTGAAGAAAAAATGCCCGTAAAATTAAGTGTAATCTATTTTTGGTGGGAAGTTATTATTTGTTATTTCCATTTAGTTCATCATTTACATTATATTGAATCAGATTCAACACTTTATGCGTCAACACATGTTTAAAGAGCCATATGAACGAATTATAAAACAAAACAAAACATTAATTTACTGTCATTTTACAGACGCAACATCGCGAGGCAGGTCCATACGGCAAACACCCTTCCTGATTGAACGTGGTGAAAGCACTCAGTCAATGACACTCGACGGAAATCGTACAAATCAAAGCCCGTCGAGCCGGAAACGAGTTATTAGAATGCTAGTGGTGGTCGTTTTACAGTACTTCCTGTGTTGGACTCCATTAACACTTCTAAACTCATGGGAGGCCTTCGATTTCCGTTCTGTGTTTTATTACATCTCTCCACTATCTAAATCATTCATTCTACTTTTAGCTTATACATCGTCTTGTATACATCCCATAACATACTGCTTCATGAGCAGGAGTTTCAGGCGAGGATTTCAGGAAAATGTGCGTTGCTCGAAACCCCTACCCACTCGCCATCAATCATTAACAGCTATTCGATGGTAAAGATGGACGACACTGTCTTATTGCCATTGATGACGACATATAGTTATGTTAACAGACGATGTGACCAAATTTTTTAAATATTTCATATTATGTTTGAAGCATATTCGAAAAAATGCAAAAAGTTGTTTATGTTGTGTGTTTTATTGTTTGTCAAATACCACGTACATTCTATGATTGATTTGTATAACTATACCAGAGGCGATTGTGTACGTAACCATATTCGCGGATTTAGAATTCAAGTGTCTCACTTTCTATAATACATCATTTATGCTGTTTGATTGTAGATATTAATGTAGAAAAATAATGATAATATACAATATTTCAGTTGTTATACAAATATGTCGCGTTCTGAGAAAACTGGGCATAATTCATGTGCGTAAAGTGTCGTCCCAGATTAGCCTGTGCAGTGCGCACAGGCTAATCAGGGACGACACTTTCCGCTTTTATGGTATTTTCGTTAAAAGGAAGTCTCTTCTACACAAAAATTCAGTAAAGGCGGAAAGTGTCGGCCTTGATTAGCCTGTGCGGACTGCACTAGCTAATCTGGGACGACACTTTACGCACATGCCTTATGCCGAGTTTTCTCAGAACAAGACACAAATGCCCCAAACATCCTGATGTCCAAAGGTTCAGTTGGCATCACTTGATTACACTTTTAGCGGTTTGTATATTGTATAACGATATCTGGACAGTAATGTTCTTAAATAAATATATTAAATATATATGAGCCTCACTCAGAAAAAAACGAGGCTAAAGGCACGTGCAGTGTACACCGGCTAATCAGGGTCGGCACTAAACACCTAAACTGAATTTTTGTAAAAAGTTACAAAACAGGAATAACGATTATCAATCGATGAACATATTTTATATTGCACACAGAAAATGTCTACGTTTCTATCGATATCAGTGAAAATATATACTACAAATAAAGCAATAACTAAAGTTAATTTTAGATTAAGATCTCGATATCTATTCTAAGGCTGTCGAATAAAAGCATACAATATTTACGATTATTGACATTAAAATCAACACATTCACAAGCATCTACTCAGTCCATTGAAGCAAGATATAGGCCACATTATGCAGCGAGTTTGAGAATTCTTCTTTATTCGTTCGCATGTTCTGCGTTTAATATGTATATGTATGCACATCGGTAATGTATGCATTTTTTACACGTATGTCAAAAAGCAAGCCTTCTTTAGAGGGATAAATTGAAGAAAAGAAAAAGAAGCGGTGTTTAATAGTAGTAGGCTGGAAACGAATACGAGCTGTTATTCATCAAACTTGTATTCCATACGGCAATTAAACATTAATATTGCTTGAACTTGCCGAATTTCTGTGCCGCAAAACGCCATTAGAAAGGTGAAATAAGAAGAGAATTATTCTTTATTAAAGTGAATAAAACAAACACAACCATATCCCAAGCGCACGTAATTAAAAATGTTTAGAAAAAGATGATATGTTAAGTTGGCTTTTTGCCTCAAAAACCAGAAATAGTATACATTCAAGGATTAAAATTTAATTGAATAAACAGTTTTGTAATGTATGCATGTTGATCCTTTTTACAGATGGTAGACTCAAAAAGACTACATCCATGGCATGGGAATTAAATGTGAGACACAATTATTCCCCAGTCATGGCAGTGAAATTACATAAGCAATAGACTCTAGAGTTAAGTTTTTATTTTGGCAAAGTACATTTCGACCAGCCTAGTTAAAGGGATCTTTTCACGCTTTGGTAAATTGACAAAATTAAAAAAAGTTGTTTCAGATTCGAAAATTTTCGTTTTAGTTATGATATTTGTGAGGAAACAGTAATACTGAACATTTATCATGGTCTAATATAGCCATTATATGCATCTTTTGACGATTTTAAAACCTAAAAATTATAAAGCGTTGCAACGCGAAACGATTGAATATTTTGGAGAGTTCTGTTTTTGTCGTTAAATTTTGTGACACTACGAAGATTGCTTATATAAGGTATAAAATACGTCAAGTATGTGTACACGGCGGAATAGCTCAGTAGGCCAAAGCGTTTTTACTTCTGGACTCTGGCAGGACTCCAGGGGTCACTGGTTCGAACCCTGCTCCGGGCAATGCTATTTTCCTTTTTTAAATTTTATTCTTGATTTTTTACTGAAGCTTTTACGATCCAATGTTTACATTTATCAATATAAAGCATTTAATGAATAAGTTAAAAAATGCCAAAATCTGTGAAAAGGCCCCTTTAAACTATACAAACAAATACAACGGATTGTCCGGCACTGCTCAATTTAAAATGACCCTCCCTAGAGAGAAGCTATTAATGTTGAAACACTTACTAATTAACAGGTCCTCGTTAAACATATTAAATGATAATTATTAAAACAAGAGTCTAAGCCTTAAAGGTTGACAAAAACTCAATCATCTAAAAATCATTATCATAATAGCTTAACTGTGACAATATAAAGGAGTGAAACTCCAGCTGCTGGAGAAGTATTGCATTCTCATTATATACCATTAGTTGGTCCTTTATTTAAGGCAAGTGACCAATTGACAAAACAGTACGAAACACCTATTTGGTGTTTACTATGTATTTGTTTCATAACAGTTCACTATCAGGGCGGTCGATTTTGACCAAATAGTGAAGATTTAAATACATTTAGGAAAAGACAACGATAATATGTTACACACCAAATACCAAAACTCTGGCTGTAATACGGTATCCTATAACTATTACTAGCTAGATATTGGTATCACTTTAGAAAAGAAACATGCCCATTCTCAAGGCTACCTATAGACAACCTCTTCGGTTTACACAAGACCGTATTATGTTAAATTTACCTCTTGAAAGACATGGACACAGCAAAACATCCTAGATTGAACATTTAACACAATAGGTCACCGAAGCAATAACATATCAATGAAGTTATAATTAATTAAACAATATAGTATGATTATTATTGACATGAATATCAATCATAATTATACTACTGAATAAAACAGAAATCTCAATCCACAATTATATTATTCGTACAATAAGTATTACTGTTTCGAGCTGATTCAACTATCATTCGATTCGATTCGATTTCGATACCAAATGGTCCGATTCGATTATTTTCGATTCGATTCAAATTGAACTATTTGCTGCTTATTTTGCAAACTATTTCATGTTTGGTTTGTCCAGAGCATGAATTTATATGTTTGGTATTTATTATTTACTTATTATGTTGTACATTTAAAGTGTTTAATTTTGAAATACAATTTAAAAACGCTAAATTGTTTTATAAGTAACAAATTTATTGAACAAAACTTCCTGCTAAGTTATTCTTAAATAACATAAAATGCACAATGTATCACATGTGTTTAACAGAAAAAACACACAAAAACATGTAAGTATTTAAACAACTTCTAGTTGACTTCTTAACAGAATGCACACTGTTTAGTGAACAAACCATATAGGTAACTTACGTCAACAAAACACGTGTTGCAAGTTGCCTTTGCATCAGAATCTTCGCGAAACCCGAAATGTTCCCATACTTTTGATTTTAATTCTTAAGATGCGTCTTTCGGCGTGGTGGCAGAAGCCATTTTACCGGCTGATTTAATGCTCAGCATCTTATTCATTCATTCATTCGATGCCATATTGGCTATTGACCAATCACAGGACGTATAACAAATGACAAGAACGTTAATAACTTTTTATTGAGAAAATAAAAATTGACAATCATCAAAGTAATATGGCTACATAATAATATTTTGCATATAAATAGTAAACAAATTAATGGGTCGAAATGAAAATAGGTTTATGAAAAGAAATTTATATAATAATAGTGGTCATATGTTTAATGTTTATATTTGCGTTGCCTTCATGTATAAGCATACATGCAAATTGTATAACTACGTTTATCTCTTTCACTGATATAACATGACCACACTAAATACTGATAGTTAAATTGGCGGGGTTAACCTGACTTACATTTCCTGCGACGATCATAAAATTTCACGCTTCGGATAGCTTTTACACTCACTTGTTTTGCCACTGTTTATGTAGCAATCGCTTATATTTTCACGCATTGTTTATATTGCAATGACATATATTGCTGCTGATTTTTTATATTTCAATCACATATATTGTCATTGAGTGTTAATATTACAAGAACCTATATTTCCATGTGTTTACGTTGGAATTACTTATATTGCCACTGATTGTTTATGTTGCAGTCACTTATATTGCAACCAATTGTTTATATTGCAATCACTTATTTTGCCTTTGATTGCCTTTGTTTTTGTTGCAATGACTTTTATTGCCAATGATTGTTCATGTTGCAATCACTAAAATTTGCACTTGTTTACGTTGCCGATTATAAAAAAAAGTGTTTATGATGATGATATATATGCGGCTGGGAACGCGATTTTAACTATTGTGGCGCTGACGTCGTTTCCGAGAAAACGCGTGCGAAAGAAAGCATGAATTTACACTCATTTTATCGTATGTTTACCTGCACACAATATACGAAAAACATAATTGACCCACTTATAATGTTTCAAATAAAGACAACTTAATGAAGAAAATCGATTTTATTTTATGCTCTCCGGTGGTTTATAGAGAAATATCAGTGAAATAAAACTGGTATTCCACTGCTTTAAACAGTGAAAAATAACAGTGAAAAATATCGATATTTTACACTGTTTAACTGTGAATTTTTTTCGACAAAATGACGTCATAAATCCAGTTAAATTATTCAGTTAAACTCATTTACAATGTAAATAAACGTTGAAAAAAGCATAAAATAAAAATTAAAAGTGTTGGATTCGATTGAATATCGATTTCATTTTACTCGTGATCATAGAAAATATTGTTTTCTATGATCACTCGTGAAATAAAATCGATATTCCACCGAATCCAACAAATATCCTGTATTTCTTCAGTTGTATAGTATAATTTAACCGTGGTTGTGAGCGTATTTTACATAAATATAATTTTTTTGACTGATTGCTACGACGTTAAATTTCCGGTTTTTTAATTCTCCACTTTCCAATGGACCATAATTCCGTTGTAGACGGATGACTTCCGGTTTCAACGTAATTCGGATATTCCGTTACTGTCGTTGTAAAAGCAAATAGTCAATCCATCGTTTTAGGTAAGAAAATCAATTATCATTTAAAATAATATTGGAAATAATCGTTGGATGTGTTTTATTACTATGTTTAATATGTATACTATTGATTTTGATGTGTTGTTAGCCATATGAATAACTTTTTTGAATACACAATTTTCAATGTTTATGGTGGGTGGGGTAAAGTATATTAATGTTGATTTATTGAAAAATAGAACTGGGTGGAGAATTTAACCACTATCACCACTAAAGCAATACAGCTTGTAAAACAATACATTAATACGTATCTGATTATTATTTTTATTACATTTAACATTCTGTGTTATAAAATATTGTATGGTAAACAACAGTTGATATATAGCTACTGGAAATAAAATGTAATTGTCACTGTGCAGCTTAACATGTTATTTCTATCTATTTTATGCTTTCCGGTGGTTTATAGAGAAATATCAGTGAAATATAACTGGTACTTCACTGTTTTAAACAGTGAAAAATAACAGTGAAAAATAACAATATATTTCACTGTTTAACTGTGAAATGACGTCTTTTTTCAACGAAATGACGTCATAAATCCAGCGACATTATCCAGTTAAACTCTTTTACAATGTAAATAAACGGTGAAAAAGCATAAAATAAAAAAAAAAATTGCTTGATTCGATGGAATATCAATTTTAATTCACTCGTGATCATAACAAATACATATTTTTACTCGTGACTGCGCCACTCGTGAAAATATTATTTTATATGATCACTCGTGAAATAAAATCGATAATCCATCGAATCCGACAAATATCCTCTATTTACTTAAGGACACGTGTGTAGTAGAATTATAATACAAAATATTAAAATTCATATGACTAAACTATAATACTTAATTTTTATTTATATAATATATAGTTTTTTTTTATATTATATCGGATGCCGCATGGACCATGGATGTGTGCAAACTACTATTACACCTCAGAAGAATCAACATATCAGACAGATATTCTCTTGCGCACCACAACATAGAACAGCGAATTTACATTTACTTCGAAGAGATGCGTAGCCTAGAAAACATCTTTTGCTGGACATAATTTTATATGATGTGATATGCAAGCTCAGAATGACTGTGCCTTTCCTTCCAAAGCTTAGTTCGCGAGGCTGCTCAGCATATTTTGTTTGAGGTACTTGCTCTTATTCCCTATTTGTTTGTATGCAAATGTTCATCTATATCACAATATTATATTTTCTAACAAATTCTATTTAAATATATGTGAGCATGCAAATTATCTGTGCAACAAGCAAAACCATTTAAAACCAGACATAGTATTCAAGTCATTCAAATTCAAAATGAGTTAATATTTTGCTCAATTTTTCATCAAATGATTTTATGGTTGTAATTATGTACATGAACTTTCAATTAAAACATGATTTACTTGGTTGTCAGTTTTAATGTGGTGTGTGTTATGTGTATTTACTTATTATTATATTATTTAATTGTTTTGCCTGCATATAATTTACTATCTATATTTTTCTTTTCAGGGAGGAGATGAAAGTATCTGAAAGCAGACTTGAAGTGATATCTTGATATAAAATGAACAGTTTACAGAAATAGAAAATGTTAAAAAGTATCACGGAGTAATGTTCTTTTAAAAATATCATCAACCATTATGACAATTCAACAAATCGAACAACATTTCTTGTTTATTACTTGGTGCAGTGGTAATAAGATCTTGAAGTCCCCTTTTATGACTGAGGCTGTTGGGTATTTTCATTAAGCATCTTTAAGTATTTTCAGATATTCAGGTTTCATTTGAAATTTATTAATGTATTACCGGTAGTACAATTTAATATGGGTTTTATTGGTATAGTAAACCCCAAATTAACGACATTTGTATGATAACTTGTTAAGTGTTAATTGATGCTTTTATATGTTTGTATAGCAAGATTTGCAAATTCAAAAATTGACAAGTTAAACTTACTTTGTGAATACTGCTGTACTTCTTTATGAAGTTGATACTGAATTACCATTGTATTAACATGTGAAATTTGTATGCTTACTCTTATGTCATGAAATTATTTATGTAGTGATTTATTAAAGAAACCCATGTGAGCATGTTATTGGAAACTAAAGACACTTTATTTGCGGGTGATACAAATTCAAAAACTTTTCTTGTTTGTTATGAAACCACTGTTTTATTAACATGTATAATCAGATTGCATATGTATCTCATCAATAACAGTAATAACAAAGAAGCAAAAAAAAACATTAATACGTGTTTACACTTATGTTAATACATACATTTTGTTTTGATTATGCAAAAATAAATATAAAATGGTTTGTTTATATAGTTCTTTGAGATAAAAAGCTTTCCATTAACACCAGAGTCCCTGTCTGTGACTGCGGTTGTAATATTTGACTGGCTGCATAACGACACCTTCCGTGATGTTTGATGGTGTTCATGTACTTTTTACAAAGCTTCGAAGCTTATAGCCAGTAACAAATCGTTCGACTTATCCTTGTCAAGTCTGAAAACAACAAAAGAAAAGCACATTTTAACTGGAGTGCTTTTACTTTTTTGTCGTTTATTACAAAAATTGTGTACAAATAACAATGCAAAAATATTATTTATGATATTTAAAAATGTACAATACCGGGTAAGTGAATATGAAGTAAATATTATATTTTAACATCAAATATGGTTGTTAAAAGAGAAAATATATACAACTTCAGCAGGTTGGTATATTTATACCTATGTTCAGTCAGGGACATATACAACATATGTCCCTGGTTCAGTTCAAAATAAATTATTTTGAACAATGCACACTTTATTCAGTATTCCAACATGTAGTATTTGGTTAATTTTATATATTATCAGTATAGAGGTAAACATTCTAGATTCTTATAATAAGGTGTTCAGATTAATTGCTGGATTTAGTTTAAGTATACACTTGCCTTGGATATTTATAACTTCCAGGCACACACAAAGTCTTGGTTAACAGGACCATTATGCTATTCGTCCATGACAATTAGGCATATTATAAGGATGCCAAAATGGAATCTGAAACAAAACATTTGTGCATCAATCGTTGTCCTGAAATGTTAAACGAATAATGAAAATGTGTTATTTTACCCCACCCACTACTGTACCACTACCACTAAAAAATCAAATTCGGCTGAAAACTCATCGAAAGACAAATACTTGAGTGGATATACACATAATTCAATATAATTTAGGTAACATATCCTACATTATCTGACAAAAACATTTTGATACATACTGTATTCACCGAAGTCATTTTCGTTATTGCGCAAGAGGAATAAATGTTTACGTTTTACCGGAAGTCATCAGTTGGTTATGCTGAAATGAATTATGGGTTACTGGAATATAGTGAATTGTCACATTTGTTTGGAAAAACGCCTTTATTTTCGATATTAAAGATCAATTGCCGCGATTTGAAAACCCGTAAAACACCTTTATTTATCGAATTTAGTGCATATCTAAACTATTTCGCACCTCACTTCATTTCAATTACGGTGTTATTAGCGAGAACGAATAGAACAAAGTCGCGATTTTTCACACATTCCGATGTACTCGCCATTTTCATTCAAACCGGAAGTGTCGTCACAAATCTTCCATTGTTCATGCTCTTTTTAACGAACCGGCGTTATAAAGCTTAGGGTGTATTATCTCTCGAAACTTTAGTTAGAAAAAGTTGATGAAAAATGGAATATGATAGAGATTATGATGATTGTTCCGTTCAACCGTACATTTATGAGTCAGAATTTAGCGACAGTCTGTCAGATTTTTTATGATTCTTACTCGGACAGCGAGGTTAATTTTGTCAATGTTCAAGACAGCCATCGTGTTGGGAACACGGATTAGTAAAAACATAACTGTGTTTCATGCACGTTTCGGGGAAAAATTACTATTTTTATTGTCATTCTGCAGTACAAGCTTGTTGAATATGACTTGGTTACACAAAGCACTGGTTAATAATAAAAAAATAGAACGGATACTTGTACCGGTTCTGATTAGGAAGGAATGTTAATATTTCTAATTACATGAATTTCAATTTAAATCATTGTTTCCAGAAATAATAAAAGAGTTTCAGTGTGAACACTTATATTAATTCATTGATAAATACAACTTCCGTTATACTCACATGATAATCAAAACAATAGCATGGTGTAGGTCCAAGTGGGCAGAGTGGGACATTTGTGGGACATGGAGCTGCACCCCTTGGTTAGCTAAGCCGCAGCACTGGTATGATAGTAATACATTTTATGATTGTTTGTTGATAAAATTGGGCTTGGGCTGATCTCTTATCTCTGTAACCATACTGTGTCTGCAATAATCAACTGTGATATATCCACAGATCAGGTACATTTCAACAGCCAAATAGCCATAAACTCCTTGGCACTCTGTATAGACTAATGCACAACATTGGTAACTGGTGTCAATTTGACTGGTAGCCATGGAAATTCTTGAAACGTAAGAAACTTAGAAATCAATCATAATGTCTATGTATATATTGTTGTCTGAGGCTATTAAAAACTGGACATTCGAGTAAGAAATGAAAGTGATCTTCGAGATCGTTACATTGTTCACATAAAAACCGCTTGAGAAGTTGAAATATTGTTCAACTTTGTATTTATGATAGTACGCACAAAGTAAATTTAATTTTCGGCTCATTATAGGTGTTAACCTTTGATCGGCGTATACTATGTATTAAGGTTTCGCATCTAATTGTATGAACCAATGGCCGTGGTGACAAAATTATGTAGGAGCGAACGTCCGCCTTGTCAAAATCAGCGTAAGAGCGATTGTCCATGGTAGCGATTGTTCGGATACCCTTTACAGAGAAATGCCAAGCTGTTTTTGTTTATGAAATCAATAAATTGTACTAATAATAACAATTCATGCACAAAACCCTCCTCAATTGACATTTTTATCTGAATATTTCAATATAATATAATTAATGGTGTTAGTAAAAATATTACTTTTTTTAGTAATACTATTCCAATTCCATTTTAAAATGTCTTTTAATAATATATGTAATAGATAGTAATTTATTTGAGTTAAATATCAGTACAAGAATGTTATTTTTGATACTTTGTTGGTTAGTTAGCTGTAGCCTAGCTTATTTATTTATCAAATGGAATGTATTTGTCCTTTTGATCGCTGTTCCACTGATTAACCTATTTGTCCTTAATAATACGAGAAAGGTTTTAATTTATTGTTTGTAACTAAGCCGTTAATATATACATGCGTATAATATATTATTAATTCATTTCTTACGAGTAACATCATCCTTGGCAGAACCGAAAAGTCCATTGTTTTCCTTTTCCGCACGTTCTTTGCACCCGAAAAAAAACACACACACTGACAGTCGAATAACGATTGTCGGGCAAAAAAACACACACACAGAAAAAGCACACCTTTTTAATAAAACTTGCATAAAAAGAAGTGTATAGACCAATTCACGCGTGACGTCACGCGCACCTGCGTGTTTTTATCCGTGCCACTCTGGTAGGCAAAAGAAAGACACGATCAAAGGGGAGATATCGAGCATGATATTTATTGTCACGCTCTATATCTATATTAAATACATTATTAAATATATTTTGATATGTATACGATCATTTTTAGATTTTAGATTTAAACATCCCAAAAGTTGTTGTACTGTAATAAAACAAATAAGAATGAAAACAAACAATAAATAGATCGATTCCATGCACACAGCATTTATTAACTTACCACTATGATAATCCATAATCCATCTGTTATTAAGTATGTACAAAAGTAATTTGTCCAGTATATATAAACAGAAAATGTACGCTGTGAAGATACTAGCCTGTTTACCGGTAATTTATAACAAAACGTATTTAATAATTGGTAAATGTACATATAATCATTAAACGTATTTAGCGGGTACCGGTTCATTAAAACTATACGTCATTCCGTTTGAAGATTGAATGTTACGGCCATGCACAAACGACATCATGAAAACAAGAAATTACGTATGACTACCGGGATAAATAATATTTACGAAAAATAAAAACCAATATAGATATATATTATAAAATGTAAGATATTTGTCACTCATATACACTAGTTAAGAAATTTCAATATACCGGTACATGAATTCACAGTTTAATTTGCATCATGTGAAGTTGTGTTTTTCAGTTGTATGTTACGATTCATCTATAGTGTTATTCACCTTAAAAACAAATCATCCAATTTAAAAGAAAATGAACGTTTAAATACTGTCATGCACTTCGCTTTTAATAGGGCTTTGTTGTACCTGTATGTCAGATTTTAATGCACCCCTGTTTTTTCACTTTTATTTTTTTATCACACTTCCATACTCATATAATTGATAATTACATTTATATAATGGGGTGCATTATTATTTTTTATGTAATTTTTGAAATCCTTCTGCAAGAAATAAAACGGCTAATGCATAGTTTTGTTTTGTGAAATTGTCGGTGTTTAGTCTTCAGACCACCATTTCCTTGATGCTAATGACTAACGAGTATATATTTTTCTAATAGATAAGAATACATGTATTAATTAAGCAATATTGACATTAAAAATGCAATATCTTTAATAGTATTTAGGTGTTATGATGTTGTTGTTAATGTTTTCGATATATTGACTAAACACGTGCCGTAATCTATACGACATAATGTTTATCGTAACTGTACCCAGTGCTTTTTGCCTACCAGCGCATCGCGCATGCGCCATAATTCGGAATCAAAACAATAACAATGAATTGGTCTATTAACATAGCACGATATTGAGTGTGAAAGTTGATATAAAGCGCGAAGTGTTCAGGCTTCGATTCGTAATAACAATGGACGAGATTCCGTGTCATGCGCGTTGAGGGAATGTGACGTCACAACCAAAATAGGTAGCGGTTTACGGAAAACTAGATCATCGTTTTAAGTATTATAATATTTTTTTGCCATTGCTCTTGATGATACCACTCGTTTTAGAATATACATATTTATAAAATAGCATTTTTCGTTATAAAATTGGCATTTGACCTACAGAAAAATATTGTCTACCAATTTCTTGCTCGAAATAAAAAGTAACACAGTAGTACGTCTTTGTCGCCTATTTTTTTCAGTAGTACAACAAAAAGTATTTTTCAACAAGTTCCATTAGCTCTCTTTCGTTTCACATATTACATCACTCATGCTCTAAATTTATTTAATTCGCTAAAATAATAAGGCGCATGTAACGCTTGTAATTGATAATTAAGAAAATAAATGTATTACTTAAATTCCGTTTGCTATTAAAATTCTCTTCTGTGTACCTCGTGGGACAGAACAGATAACAATGTTATTCATATTCTAGGAAAAGCGGAGCAACTGATTCGACCGATTAGGATCCGAACCTATCGCAACATAAACATGACTGATATCTTACTTATTATTTGTAAATTCCGCGCCGAGTTATCCTAGTAGCAAGTCAGTTTTGATGTAAATTTTAACAATTATCACTTAAATATTATTTTCACGAATTTGTAGTCCCTTAGAAAGTTAAATAATTAAATCACATATCTTTCATACTAGATGCAAGTTTTTAAGGCTTCCCCTCCAAACCTTTGATACTGATGAGAAGCAAACAGCATAAAACCTGAACAGAATGCGAGTAACTCGCAGGCTGTTCTATTTTTTTTGCTGTTTGCACATAGCAATTTTCATGTTGCTTCTAAGAGTTAAACATTTAGGGATGGTACGCAATCGGATGAGTTTCTTAAAACGCTTGGTGTCTATGAACTGTAGTAACACCGACTAAATAGCCATTCTCGTTTGAAAGATCATCATGCTATCTTTAGTTAAACATCGAAGACACTTAATTAAAAAAGTATGATCCAGTTAATTGCATTTTTGATGTTGGACTGCAATTGTCCGCCGTATAAGACAGCACATCGCGATTTGCATAGGCATACATTTTTCATGCTGTAGACATTCTTAACAAACATAAATCATTTTAAACACCAGGAGAAATTCGCGATTGTTGAAACATGTTAGTTTTGTATAACTGTCAGTGACGTGTGATCTTTTAACAGTATAGAAACACCCTTCTCTAGTTTAAAAATAAAATAAACAACACATGATTAGATAATAATTTTTGACCAAGTTCGATAATCTTTGTCCTTCATTTAACTTTGTTTCTATGCCCTCCCCTTGTGCTTAGTTTTAGATAACATCAAAGCTATTTTGTGCAAACTGTTTCGAATATTGCTATATTGACAATCTGAAGTATACACGCTCACGATAATGTGTCAATAAGTAAAATGTTACATGTTCATGCCCTTTTAGATAAGACATTGGAACTACCAGCAAATGGATCATAATACATATATTGCCATTGTTATCTTCAAGAATAGCATTGATGTCTGAGATAGTCATCAGGGGAAAAATTACAGAACATTATGCTACCATTAATTACGTTGTTTGCTTTTGGTCTGATATTGGCCTCCATTGAAGCCAATCAATCTCGATTTGTGAATGAGGTAGACCGCCCAGAAATCGTACAACGACTGGACGCTCTTGAAGCCAAATGCAGTAAGTTTTCGTTTTTATTTTGTCAACTAGTGTCTTGTTAACGTTAAACCAAATGAGAACGTTTGCCCCAAATATATATCGGCCTTGTTGAAAGCGGGTCATAAACTAGGTCACTAATTCAAATTAAAAAAAGCAATCAAGTAACCACATTTGTTGCCAAATTCCATCATAGTTGGTCATTTGTCTCAATAGTATCTTGGCCAGTTTGGAAGTGGGGTGAAACTTGGGTAACTCAAAATAGAGAACAAGCTTGTGAACACTCTGGAAGCCTCATTATTGCCAAATCCTCAAGAATCTTGGCCATAACATTGTCCCAATTATATATGTGGCCGTATTTGAAAAGCGGTTAGTGCGAAAACCTACTAGGTTTCGAGGTCAAATTAAAAAAAAATTCTGAACACATTAAAAGTTTAATTTGTTTGCAATCTTCTCGAAACTTTCTCTGATTTGTGTTCTGAGGATTTCTCTGACGAGTTAAATATGTTCCCTGTCCATTGAAAAACTAAGCGTCTATAATGCCGGGTAGGTTCGGACTGAGTTAGAAGAATATTGGTTAGCGTAAAATATAGCTAACGCTTGGTGCATTTTCCCGATAGATTTATTGTGAAAAATTGCGAACAACGTCTGCTAAAACAGTGTAGTTCATTGGGAGTGTAGGTCTTCGGCGTTTGGCCTTCTCATGTTTATTAAGTGTTACATAATACATATGTTTTAAATAATAGTCTCTTATTTTCTTTTTATTTTGTGTAGGGCATCCTCCAATTGCCTTCAAGGCTATTCTGACCCGTGCTGTCAGACCCGGACCAAATCAGCGCATCATTTTTGATGACGTGAAGCTGAACCTTGGAAATGCCTTAAATCAACATCTGGGTGGATTCATCGCACCGTTGAACGGTACCTACTTGTTTTCCGTGTACGTATGATCGGCCAGAAAATATTTCATCGCACTAGATCTACCTATGAACAATAAGATAATTGGTAAAGTACTGGCGGGTGATTCTACCTATTCGGATTGCTCCTCCGAAACAACCATCACCAAACTGAACGCTGGGAACGCAGTGTTTGTGCAGTACCATGGGGGCATTGGTGGCCTGATCCAAGTGCAAGAAGATATCATTAACAGTTTTACTGGCTCACTCTTACAAGTAGTTTAATATCACTGTTTTTTGAAATGCTTACGATTGTAATAAACAAAAACAAAACTGTTAAAGGGTTCATTCGTATATGAAGACGCGTGACTTTATTCACGTTTAAGATACGCTTAGTTACCATGCAAATGTTTTGTGGAATCGGCATATTTTTCAAAAGCTAATTTCAGAATGACAGCAAATTTCTGATATCTTTTAACAAGGCTACTTGTAGTAATTGTAGTTACAAACATATTGAATACTTTGTAACTAAACATTGGATTTATATCTCGTAAGCGGACATCCACTAAAAACTCAAATGCAGATCAAGTGCCGCGATTTGAAAAACCCGTAAAACACCTTTATTTATCGAATTTAGTGCATATCTAAACTATTTCGCACCTCACTTTATTTCAATTACGGTGTTATTAGCGAGAATGAATAGAAAAAAGTCGCGATTTTTCACACGTTCCGATGTACTCGCCATTTTCATTCAAACCGGAAGTGACGTCACAAATCTTCCATTGTTCATGCTCTCAATAACGAACCGCCATTATAAAGCTTAGGATGTATAAGATCTCGAAACTTTAGTTAGAAAAATTGATGGAAAATGGAATAAGATAGATATTATGATGATTCTTCCCATCAACCGTACATGTATGAGTCAGAATTTAGCGACAGTCTGTCAGATTTTTTATGATTCTTACTCGGACAGCGAGGTTAATTGTGTCGATGCTGAAGACAACCATCGTGTTGAGAACACGGATAAGTAAAAGCATAACTGTGTTTCATGCACGTGCCGGGAAAAAAAATACTTTCTTGATTGTTATTTTATCGTATAAGCTTGTTGAATATGACTTGGTTACAGAAAGCACTGGTTAATAATAAAAAATAGAACGGATACTTGTACCGGTTTTGATTAGAAAGGAATGTTAATCTTTCTAATTACATGAATTTTAATTTAAAACATTGTTTCCAGAAATAATAAAAGAGTTTCAGTGTGAACACTTATTTTAATACATTGATAAATACAACTTCCGTTATAATCACATGGTAATCACAACAATAGCATGGTGTAGGTCCAAGTGGGAAGAGTGGGACATTTGTGAGACATGGAGCTGCACCCCTTGGTTAGCTAAGCCGCAGCACTGGTCTGATAGTAATACATTTTATGATTGTTTGTTGATATAATTGGGCTTGGGCTGATCTCTTATCTCTGTAACCATACTGTGTCTGCAATAATCAACTGTGATATATCCACAGATAAGGCACATTTCAACAGCCAAATAGCCATAAACTCCATGACACGCTGTATGGACTAATACACAACATTGGTAACTGGTGTCAATGACTGGTAGCCATGGAGATTTTTGAAACTTAAGAAACTTAGGAATCAATCATAATGTCTATGTATATATTGTTGTCTGAGGCTATTAAAAACTGGACATTCGAGTAAGAAATGAAAGTGATCTTCTAGTTACATTGTTTACATAAATAACCGCTTGAATATTGTCCAACTTTGTATTTATGATAGAACGCACAAAGTAAATTTATTTTGTAGGTGTCTTAATTATAGGTGTTAACCTTTGATCGGCGTATACTATGTATTAAGGTTTCGCATCTAATTGTATGAACCATTGGCCGTGGTGTCAAAATTATGTAGGAGCGAACGTCCGCCTTGTCAAAATTAGCGAAAGAGCGATTGTCCGTGGGAGCGATTGTTCGGATACCCATTACAGAGAAACGCCAAGCTGTTTTTGTTTATGAAATCAATAAATTGTACTAATAATTACAATTCATGCACAAAACCCTCCTCAATTTACATTTTTATCTGAATATTTCAATATAACAGAATGAATGGTGTCAGTAAATAATATTACTCTTTTTTAGTAATACTATTCCTATTCCATTTTAAAATGTCTTTTAATAATATATGTAATAGATAGTAATTGATTTGAGTTAAATATCAGTACAAGAATGTTATTTTTGATACTTTGTTGGTTAGTTAGCTGTAGCCTAGTTTATTTATTTATCAAATGGAATGTATTTGTAATTTTTTTATCGCTGTTCCACTGATTAACCTATTTGTCCTTAATAAAAAGAGAAAGGTTTAAATGTATTGTTTGTAACTAAGCCGTTTATACATACATGCGTATAATATATTATTAATCCATTTCTTATGTACATATTTGAAATTTGAATACGCGCGTTCTTCGAACAGACCTCTTGTAGTGTTTTTTCGGGCTTATTTATTTGAATTGATTGTTAATAGTATATCGTGAATCATCATCGCAATTCAAAATATCGGCGGGTTAATGCAATTTTTCAAGAACATCATAAAAATGAGCCAGTTCACATCATCCCAGGCATCTACTATTCCCTACATGCTAGATTCATCACAGAATGACTCTGATTTTATTAAGTAACTGAAAAAAGTCGATGAACTGTATTTCCAGAAAATAATTTTACCAATTCCCCTCCCATTGTTGAAAGCACCCTTCTTGCTGCTCTTGTAGATAGTGATTGTGACAGCCATGATGCTGTATTTGACAACAATGAAGTTTACATTGATGAAACTCCCACGAATTCTTTTGTTGAATGCATTTCCACACATGGAAGATATGAGGGCGAAGAAGAGTTAAAAGTTATTGATAAAATGCGCCAAGACTCTTGTCAATCTATGTTGTTTCATGGAAAACCTTGTTCAACAGTGGTAGACATTGACAGTTTAGCCACATTTTTTTATGGTGATGATTCTGATGACTTGGGGCTGATGTGGATGATTATGATGATGGCGGTAATAATTATTTTAATGACGATCTTGAAGATAACGACGACTTCTACGACGATGATGATGATGATGATAATGATGGTGATGATGATGATTATGATGATAATGATGCGGATGATGATAATGATGATGATAATGATGATGATGATGATGATGATGATGATGATGATGATGATGATGATGATGATGATGATGATGATGATGATGATGATGGTGATAATGATGATGATGATGATGATGATGAAGAAGAAGATGGTGATGATGATGATGATAATGATGATGATGATGATGATGATGATGATGATGATGATGATGATGATGATGATGATGATGATGATGATGATGATGATGATGATGATGATGATGATGATAACAGCGACTTCATGAATGTCAATATATTTCTTCTTAACTGAACTCGGTCGCAATCGTTATTTTTCACTGCAGACATTCCCAACATTAGGAGTGTATCGATGATAGGCGGACGGACGTGATACTCTAACACATCGCATAATGTGTTTTAACATTGATTTTGAAAATACAAAGAAGCAAAACACTAGGAAAGTTGTATGTATGTTTACAAATATAGCGAAGACTTTCATTTCAAAACCCATTATGAAAATGTTTACATTCCCAACGACGCACTTTCACATTGTCTATCTATTTTAACCCGAAAAAGTACGATACGAATCTATCTTATGTTTAGTTCTCTTTTCGTTCTTAACAGAGTTATATTTCTAGTAATGGCATATCACACGCCACATATACTACTTAATGTTATATAAAATCTGCTGACGTTTACAATGCATTGTAAAATAGAAATATATGCATTTAAACATTGAAACGATTCAGTTGAAGAAAATATAGCTTAGGACTAAGACATATTAGTTCGAAGCAGATATGATCAAACTTTCAAGCATATTTGATATTTGTTGCTATTAATTCAAACATCTTTACACATACATTTCCGTTTATTAGCGGCAAAATCGGTTGGATGTAAATGCTGTGCTTTCTGTGTTAAGAGTCCAACATATTTGTTGTGACTACTTTCTTGAGAAGACGATTTTAATAAAGTCACAATTAAATGATACAGCGAGTATTTGTCATTCCACGTAAAAGCACGTATTATGTTCGCATTATTTTGCTTATTAATTAATATAAGAATTCCACGTCATTTTCTTTATATTTCCCATTACACTATAGTGTTTGCATTTCATACACAAGTAAACTTGTTATTATTTTGTATTTTTTAAAACAAAGATATCCTTAAGATCGCCAGAAAAAAAATCAATATAAAGGTCTTTTGTTATTAACATTAATTAATTATAAAGGTAATTTAAATAGTATAACAATACGAATTGATAAATGTTTTTCATGAAAGCTTAAATCGTTCAAAGTTGAGATTTACAGACAACGTGCAAACTCACTGCCACATTCAAACATATTGTACATTTTATGTAAATATGTAAATACGTGAATAAGTAAATAAGTAGCAGAAAAATCACACTACATTATCGCTCGGCAGGAAAACAATAGACATATTAATAATTATACAATATTTTTAGTTGAATTAATCTCCAGAAAAAACAACTGTAGTCCTAAACGTAATCCTATACAAGCTTAATGTATCGCCAATTAAGTTTTATAGAATTTAAGAAACATTGTGTGTAAGTGTGTGTTAAGTTATAAGGCATGTCTTATTCGAATGATAACAACATTTGTTTGTTTTTGTTGTATGCAGCTCCTAGCTTTCATAATAGTCCGACTGCAAATGTTCTTGAATCATTAAGTTTAGCTTTGCAAGCACATGCTTTTGATTGTTAGCCTACAAACGTAGTTGGAAAACACATAACTTACTTTAGAATAACACATAGTATTTAGTATTGGAACACAATTGGGGCGTATTTGATTTCGAAAACGTGGCATTATTAAGTAATAACTTAAACTTGATGACTCATATTTCAATACCAGTTTTAACGTGACAGCAAAACAAAACAATATTTTTTGAGCCATCAGTTATCTGGATATTGTAAACTAATCAGTAAACTACTATAGAAATACATACTAATAACATATATATTAATGACTGAATGCAATTGCGTTTTTGCTTTCTATGATTTCTATGGTGTTTTATAATACTGAATTCAGTCACATAAACATTTTACAAGTGTGAAAAATAACAAAAAAATGGAAAAAATGAATAGCAAAATAGCCAACGTTGCGAGCAACCATCGAAAGTCATTACATCATAACTGTGTTAAGCATTACATCAAGATACATGAGCGATTACTAAATCTGAAACGTTTAAACAAATTTATGCAATATAAATACATTTGAGGATTCGTTCCTGGCAAGAGTGCCTATAAAACTGCCGCCCCAAAGTCGCGTTACTATAATTTCATCTACAATAAATTCAAATGCCGTATACATCGTAAAATTCGAAAGAAATTATTGGGGATATTGCCGACGATGCGCGAAATACACAAATATAACGATTAATGCGTTGTTATGAATCACTCAATTAATTCATTTATATTACATGCGTCATGAGGACAGAGTTTGCTATGCGAGTGAATATAAATCCATGCACCAAATTCTTGAACATCTTCGGCAAATATTGTTTGAATAAAAGACGCACATTTTTGGAGCTAGCTTTATTTTGCATATTCACAATTGAAACAGTGCACCTGCCTTGAGATGAATATAACATTCGGAGCATTTAACAAATCCTTTATCTAATATTAATAATTAAATATTGTAAAGACGACACCTCTACATTTATTGGGATAAGTATAATATCAAATTCATGTTGTTGGAATTGCAATATCTTCATTTCAGACTCCATTAAAATGTTTGCGTTACCAAACTGCCACGAATCCATCGCGTTATTATCAAACACCGTTTTAAAGGTGTCACTTAATAAACAAAACAACGATTGATAGACAAATGCTAATGCAATATTGAGGACAAAGAAGCATTAAAAATAATTTCACAGTCAAGCATGTGTTGGGGATAATGCTTCAAAATCAGTTTATGGTGCATCCCCAACACTGAGGAAATGGCGAGTTAGCAACGCAGTGGAATTGGGCGAAAGAACTAAATGCAAATATGACAAATACGTTTCCTTCTTCCATCGATTTTTGGAAAGGACATAAGCAAAATTAAGACAATCAGCAAATACATTGGCCGATCTTACCTAAATGCAAAATGAGCACTTTTTTAATAATAAAAAAACACACATTAAACTTTTTGTTGCATTTAACGGTCAATGTGAAATGATTAACTTGAAGACGTATTTCGTCAAAACGTGAGCTGAATACGCAATGCTGCTTTATCAACTGCAGTTCGTCTAGCAAGATCTAAGGAGTTTAATGAGTGCGTAGGGTGTCACCCATGATTAGCCAGAGCAGTCAACAAGGGCTAATCATGGACGACACTTTTTGCTTTTATGGAAGCGCCGCTTTTATGGATTATTTCGATTTAAGACGGTCTCTAAAGAAACTTCAGTGTTGGCGGAAAGTTCCGGTCCTGAGTTGCCTGTGCGGACACTTTACATACATGCATCAAGCTTAGTTTTCCAGAACGAGAATCATTTGTTCTCTAATACAGCGTCTTTTCATTTTTAAGCACTAAACATAATGTAACAAATTATGTCCTGAAAAGACGGGATGCTTTGTGAGTTAAAAATGTTGAGTGGAATATGAATTCAAATAATTACAGCCATGGTTTTCATGCTATAGCCTATAATAGCCTTTACTGTGGAATATGAATTCAAATAATAACAGCCATGGTTTTCATGCTATAGCCTATAATAGCCTTTACTGTTTTCAGTCCACAAACATTTATTGACTTTTATCTTAGAACAAGGAAATATATCACACGGAAAGAAACCCATATGCAATAGTTCTTATCATTTATTCAAGAAAAGAGACAGTTTTATAATTTGTTATAGGTCGATTTGAGCCAAATTGAACCATTTAAACAATTAAAAGGGGGTATCCTACCTCGAGGGATAAACATATTAAAATGAAACTGAATATCTTAAAATCACTTTCAAGTATTTGTTAAGTACACTCACATCAGTGTTGACTATTTCTGGGTAGTTATGTACACAAAGCCGTGTTTTACATTATCTTACTTAGAGAGGTCTTCATATATTGGAATTATTTACTTAACAACTCCTCGTCAAACTAACGTTATGACAATTATTTTAACATTATCATCATGCTTTATATGGCTCACCCATTGACAAATATATAATGCTACGACAAGGATCGTAGGTGCGACAAGATTTTTTTAAGTATTTACTACGTTCACTTGGGAGAACGGTTACCAACAAGACGGCAAATTTGACGAAATAGTTACGATTTGTATACAGTTTGTAGAAGACCGCGTTACTATGTAACATACCAAATACCAAAGCACATTTGCGTATTACTAGTACTAGCTAGATGTATGTTTCGCCTATGTTATAGACACGGGATCATTCTGCATAATCAAGGCTACCTAAAGCCCTCATCACAGTTTTTAACAATACCTTTTTGTATTAAATTTATCTCTTTTTAAAAGAAATTAACATAATTAAAAACGAGATCGAACCATGAACACAATTGGTCGACTTGGTAATATCATATCAATTAATTGATCATTTATTAAACAACATATTATGCATATTATTGTCATTTATATCAATCAAAACATAACTTAAAAAACTGCATGTCGCTCCACAACTACATAATGCATGCACATCTTTATAACTGTTATATTGAATGATATATGTGCATGCATTACGCACGTCATGGTTCGTTGAACTGTCATGCAAAATTCATCAGTTAACGGCCGACTGTACGCGCCCACGTTGTCACGAGACCTCTGCAGCACGACGACCACAAAGATGGTATATGATCAGTCCACAGCGACTGTGTCTGATAACGATGAAATTTTAAAACGGCCTCATGTGAATATGAATTATGATATGCTAGTGGTGTGCCAATTCACGCAATTATTTTTCCTTGCTCGTCATATAGAATTTCAATATGCATCGTTATGTGTTGTTCTCACGTCGATAACGCTCTCATTAATTTCTCGTTTTCTTGATTAACTTTATTCCTTAATTACCATAATTTTAATGATACAAAGACAACAACCCACACATCATTTCTATCAGTCGCACAGCAAAGGTGCTTATTAGTGCTTATTAGTCGATGGTTTAGAAAAAGTTTTGATAACACATTTTCAGGTTACGCGTTTCCGATTGTAAGCAAAGCAACTTTATGTAGGTATACTAAAGAACAATACAAAGGCACATGTATATCTATAAAATGATAAGCCCATTTTTTTTGTCTGAAAACTATACATGTAAACACAAACACAACTTAATGTCTCCAAAAGCGAAACTTTTCAACCGACTTCTCGCATAACAGTACAGTAAACTGTTTTCGATCACCTTTAATGACATTACCGCCCGCTGTATTGAGTAACAAATGGGAAAGAAGCAGAACGACATTGAAGGCTGGTCGTTCGTGATTCCCCGTAAATTTAATGGCTGAAGCGCGGTATAGTAGAAAACCGGTACTATGTGCGCCTTTGAAAAACTTCGTAATTAACACTATGATAGACAGTTCAATCCTAATTTTGACTGGATTTCAAAATAATAAACTGCTGTTATCATAACAATCACTTCCAATAACCATGCTTATATAATATATCAAATAAGGAAACTCAAGAAGATATATCAGAATAGCATTGTTTTTATCGTCAACTTGTATGACAGTTATATAAACATACAATGATAAATATTTGTTCATGTCAGTGTTAAATCGTTTGTTATTTAACGAGTGATCATAGAAAATATATTTTCACGAGTGGCGCGGCCACGAGTGAAAATATTATTTTTCTATGATCACAAGTGAAATAACAAACGATCTTACACTGACATGAACAAATTTTCTGTTTCTTTTATGCCCCTTTTTTTCAAGAAAATAATTAAAAGCTGTTTCCCTTTTGCTGAAAAGTTACCCTTTCTTGGAGTTGCTCCCGTGGCGTGCTTCAATACATTGATAGGACGTCATGACGTCATTTTGTTGACGAAATTACGTCATTATTCCAGGGAAACTCTTCAGTTAAACTCTTTTACAATGTAAATAAACGGTAAAAAAGCATAAAACTAAAAGAAAACGTGTTGGATTCGGTGGAATATCGATTTTGTTTCACTCGTGATCATAGAAAAAATATAAACAAGGATATAAACAAGGAAAGTACATCTTGATATGAAAATCTAAAATTAGAAAAAGGAATTCCCAAAATGTGTTCTTTTCATCGGTGACAAGAACAATTGTGTTATTTTCACTGCTGTTATTTCACTGCAGAAATGTCATATTTTATCATTAGGTATAAAAGAAAAACAAATAGTATCAGCGCCTTGAAGAGTCAGGATAAACATTACACTTGATCACTCTATACATTTTTGGCTACCTATCGACCACCTACCCTGTAAATGTAGCCAGTATTTGGTAACATGGGCTCTGTAGCCTCAGATAATAATTATTTTAATCAGTTTAGCTCACAATGTGATCATGGTAAGCTATAGTGTTTGGAGGCCTTCGGGCATCCGGCGTCGTCCGTTGTGTATGTCATTATAGTGTGTCATCAATAATTTGCTTTCAACGACATCTTCTCATTAACCGCTATGCAGATTATCACGTTGTTTCACGATAATGATCATTGAATGACCTTCTTTCGAATTGGCTCAACTCGCTCAATATCGCTGCGTATGTAGGTCAACATATGTAGAATAAGAGTTTAAAAATGCTAATTTGCATTATCTCTAAAACCAGAAACCTCATTTGTAAAATATTTGGTATTTAACATTTTCTTTGTGTTCTTTACAAATATTGTTTAAATCATGTTACTTTGACCAAATGTATGAAGTAAATAAATTAAACAAATGTCCTCTCCGCAGCCAAATGTTCCAAAGCTTTGGTATCAAACACCAGATAGAGGTCGTGTACAAACTATTCTTAACTCATTCGTTTTCAATGAAAACTATACATGCTCCGTTGTCACATTTGTATTGAAAATACATATAGTAAATATCTTAACAAGTCAAAACCGAAACCTATAGAGTCATCGGTTAACTTTTTTGTGTGTCAAATCGTACAGTGGTCCACTACAAGTTTGACCACATAATGTCCCCGGTGTCGTTATGCTTTACTATCGGATGGCTTTTATTGATTGATGACGAGTGGGTAGGGGTTTCAAGCAACGCACATTCTCCTTGGGTCATCGCCTGAAACTCTTACTCATGATGCATTATATTATTGGATGTAAACAAGACGATTTAACAGCTAAAAGGAGAACGAATGACTTTGTTAGCGGGGAGATGTAACGTTACACAGAACGGAAGTCGAATGACTGCCATGAATTCTAAAGTGTTATTAGAGTTCAACACAGGAAGTACTGTAACACGAAAACCACTATCATTCTAATTACTCTTTTCCGGCCATACGGGTCTTCTGTTGTACAATTGCAATCGCTTGTTATTGACTGAGTGCTTTCATCTCGTTCAGTGCTCGCCGAATATACCTGTTTCGCAATGAATGGTATGTACTGTGAAATAACCTAAACTTTATATTTTGTATATACCTTATTTGATCCATTTACTCTTTTGATACATAAAGTGTTGCATCTGATGATGGAATACTTGGACACAAAGTAACTTCCTTACAAAAATATACAGTTGTTTAACCAGCTCCGAACCAGGACCAGTTCATGTACTCTTCGGAATTATAAGCAGGTACAAAGACTGTCCTAAGAAACATACGTTTTTTTATGTCATGTAAAGAATGATTTCTGCGTTAAACAAATGTGTGTTTACAAAAATTGGTAAACTCTCGGTCAGCAGGCGCTTGTAATTCAATAACGAGGATGCAGTGTTTGCTTGGAAGGCTGAACAGTTTGATGTATTAATTTTGTTGTTCTGTGGTACATAATACAAAAAGGATGGTACTATTGTGTGTACTTATTTGTATTTGATTTTTAACAGTCATCAATATAAATTTCCACTCTCATTTAAGGAAGTAAAATGGCATTTTATGTAAAGGGCAATTGCTTACCTTTTCGGGTACACTCGGTGCTTTACTTGGGGGCCGTACAAACATTACTGTAAATTTGATTCACGTTTTTCATGTTTGTTTTGCATATTTGCTTTGTTGTACATTGCCTATATTTGAACATTAACTTCAGTTTACATGCACAACATTATATGGCAAGTAAATGTATTCACAATCTTTCCTCCGTTTTTAATGTAAATAAATGAGCTGACCAAGGTCATACAAACCGGTATCATTTCAACATATCTGTACTGTGAACATCCTCCTTTGCATTATAACCTGATGTGTTTAATCAAATGAGTCGTGAATCTCATCTTAACAATATACTTCTTTTGAGTACCCCCGTATGCTGTCTCAGAAAAAAGTACATAATAAATCGCAACTGAAATTATGAGTAAGATAAAAGTTCGAACATGAATTCAAATACATTTTCGGAATTCTATATTACTAAAATATTTCGTCCAACCCTTAGTATATCATTTATATTTGAAGATAAAATAGCCATCCACGGGAAAAGTGAATCGAAAGATAAGCAGATCACGAAAGAAATGTGTTGACTTTTAATGTGCATCTTATATAAGGATACACATACTCATTAGTGTTTAAATTTCATTACAATTGCTCTCTGCATTCAAGTAGTGAACGTTATAAAACCATTTTCAAGTTAAGTGGATTAAGAGTATAGTTTCATACTTTGGATTTAAATGTATGTTCTATTTATGCAATACTGTACGAATGCACAAGACATCATGGGTAATAGTTTTCTATTTATAAAATGTACAAATATACCATATTATTTAAAACATGATCTGTAATAAAACTAAATATAGTACCTGAGGTTTCATGAGTACATTGTGCTGCAGGATGGGTTTTAGTGTTATAATTTTAGCCTACATATGATGAATATTGACACTCCATTCGATTCACATCGGACCGTTGGTTTGTCTGTCTGTCGGTCTAGCGTCTTTAGACAAGTTGAATTTGATAAATCTAGGCGACCTTTCAAAAGAGTGTATGAAATTTAATAGTTATTTGCAATACCACATTCTGCATTTGCCTGTCAGTTTGTATAAGAATTCACTTCAAAATATACTGGTGGCAAGTGTTGCGTTTAGTTTACATTTAAAATGGCGAACATATCCGACTAGTTAAATTTGTTTGCTGTGACAAAATGATGTACAGTGGTATTATTCACATAGAATGATAGCTCTACTTTAGATTTTGACAAAAGCATCATCGCTACATTTCAGAACAACGGAAGCAATTCTCCAGGGTTCTTAGGTCAGACTAGCTGTGTTACACTTGACGGTAACTAAAAACTTCATCTGTCAAACTGCTAAAAACAGTTCTGCTTCCGTTCTTGAAATCAGATATGGTCCACAACCTGTAATCAGCAAAAATGTGAGGAGGTTATGGCAACATTACTATAAGAATTGTCTCTTGCATGTTTTTTATAATCTAGCGTGTGAATGTTAGCTCTTTTGTGATATGGAGTAAGGCAGTTAAATGATATTCGAATACATGAAAAAGCATTGAATCTTCTGTCCTTTTGACACAAGGCTTTAAAAAAAGTAATCTGCTACACGACAAATATAGTCTGATCTTAGGTTATTAAGGACTTATATTATATATATATATATATGTGTGTGTGTGACGTCGTCAGCAGAAATCAGTACACACGCGGTCGACGTTATTTTAAGCTACGCGTGATTGAAGCGCGGCGTTATTAAAATGGAAATAAAGCTATAATTATAGTATGAAAAACCTATTGAAACTTGAGATATACGCATATTTTCGAAGAATGAAATGCCCCCGAGCTCTGATCGACAATGTACACTTATAAATTTTTATTTGGTTGGAAGTAACCGTTGCTTTGTTGAGCGACCTCCCTTCTATACATAGATGGTGGCGTCACTACGATATTGTCACTAAGACCGGTGTGACACAATGGAGCGATGGCTAATAACTTTAATATTCAATTAAATATGACTTTCTCGCTATATGTCACTCGGTGTTTCATCTACACATTTACACCATTTTAATTTTATAACGCGTCATCTGGTTGGTTGTTCTGATTGTGTTGGCCAATGATATGGCGTTTTAGAACCGAGCATTCGATCGAAAAAAATATGACATCAAAACACAGACATGTAGCGAGAAAGTCGAATTTAATTGAATATTAAAGTAATTAGCCGAACAGGAGATCGGTTAGTTGTGTAATCACGTTGCTTTTACAGTCTTTTAACGAATCCAGTTGCATCTTGTCGGCAACTGCATGGGAACATGTGTGTTTTCGATGAAAAAGGTCACGTCCAGTGTTCTACAATCTTTCAGCAATAGGCATATAGTGCGTTTCATACCTTGTGTATATATAATACCTATACGAAGGTTATTTTTTTAAACTATGTATTTGTGTCAATATTCGTTGTTGAAAAGTCAAACCATACACAATAGGTGTAGATTTAACAATATGGAACCCCTGGGGTAAACTCGGGGGGTGGAGGGTAGGGTCCCGGGAGGGGGTCAAATTTATGATACTGCTGCCTGTGATTTAGAGAACATTGAAAATGAAACTGTTAACCCGGAAGTAAAATACTTCGCTACAAAAACTGTGTTGTTGGTTACAAAATGTATTGGCGCACTTATTTAAATTGTAAATATGTCACAAGAAAGTTCAGCAAGCACGATCCCATATGAAATCTCACAGGGCCAGGATGATATTTTTTATTGAAAATTTGAATTTGGTTGACAACTTGACATTAATATTTTCAAAACAGACCATCAAGCATTATACATGATAATATTACAAGCCATGTATTAGAACTATTAAAATGAAAATGTGCTCTCTTCAGATTCTAATGAAGACATTAACTTTGAGTCAAACTGTTCAGAAACAGAATTATCAGGATTCAGCACTTAATGAGACAGATGGAGTGTCTGTCCCTATTGAGAATTCCTTGTTTGATTTAAACAATTAAAGGAACAAGAAAAGCAAAACAAATTCCAAATTCTAAGATGTGGCTGCAGGGTTTTCCCCAGGCCATTTAAGCGCCCCTTGCTTGAACTCACTAGTGATGAATTGGATTTAGTAATAAAAGCCCACTTGATAACGCTCAGACTTTACGAAATTCCTAAAGACACTTAATTATTATGATTATTATAAATGATGATTATTATTATTGCATTATTTTGTTATATTGTTATATTTATATTGCTATGAAGTTAAGTGAAAGATATTTATCTTTTCAATCTTGACAATTGTTTTAAAAACTTAAATATATCTAAGGTTGGATCAAACTACTTCAAGACTGCGAAAAAATGTGAAGTCTTTGGTGTTTGCTGTGAAGGTACAGGTAGGTGTGATTATTAATTTCTAGATCAGTTACATGTCCCATATTGTTCTTAAATATGCAAAAATGTGTTGGTGTGACTGTCATTATTTTAGGTGAAATATGAAATACATATTTCTGTATCAAATAACAATTATAGTCAGTTTGCTCTTATTTTCATTTCTTGTTCTTTTGCAGGAAAACAGGTGTTTACTTGGCGAAGGAGGGTGAATCACCCGGGAAAGGCGCCAACACTGTTGTTAGCTATGTGCATTACTAGCTTCATCACTATGGCCTAGGGGAGGAAGAGGCAGTTTTCTACTTTGACAACTGCTGAACAAAATAAGAACAACTGTGTACTTTGGTATGCATTGTGGAGAGTAAGTGTTGGTAAGAACTTTTACTTATGCATACAATAATATTGCATGAAAACTTGGTACCATTTTTGCATCTTAAAGGATAAAATTTTGGGAAAAAAATAAAATCACTCCTTATTTACATATAATTATGTTAAAATATATTTCATATTAATCAATGGAATATTTGATATTAAAAATGTTTGGAAATGCTTTTTGTTTGGTTAACAAATAAGAAGGGCTTAGAATAGACATAATATTTGTGATAAAGGTTTATTAGTTTTTTTTACAGATTGTGAAAATGATATGTTAATATTCTTTCCATTTTCAATTAGGGCTGCACACTCGAATGAGATACTTGATGATGGTGACTGCGGCAACATCAAGTTCTAGCCTGATTGGCATTTTGAATTATGGAAGTCAAAGTGTAGGTATATTCATCAGTAGATAATGATTTACCATCTGATAATGGTAGTATACATATTGCAATGAACACTGGCAAAATTATTACTTCCGGTATTCATAAGAAATGTTTTTAATACATGGACTTTTGGCCCCTCATTTTGTGAAAAAAAATGAGTTGAGAACTGTTCTAAATTGTGAAAAAATAGTTTAGTTAAATAGTTAAATTGTGAACATTTGAGTCACAAGCTTATCACATGTTTAAAAAAACTGCCATTCTCTAAGAAGGAAATAAAGCTCTGCAATATTTAACCAATGTTCATGCCTCACACTTTTCCAGACTTTGTGATGCAGAGACCATCGAAGCTGTCGCTGAGACTGTATCTACCTCCTCAAGGTCTGGACTTAATGTGCCGCACATGATTGGTGATTTGGAGAAGCATGTGCACCTATACGATTTGAAAACTTTTCTTGCCCAGTTGTTCATACCCTTGAAGAACATTTGAAAGTACAAATATTTCCTCATTGATGCATGTAAACCAGGCTTGGTATTTTGTAAAACAAGTGAAAAATCTACAGTTGAAACTCACTGTTTGTTAAACTTTAAAGAGTGCTGACCTCTTACCATCAATGTCTAGCCAGTCTTGCCCAGCCTGAATTAAAGGACCTTGACTCAGTATCGCCTGACAATGGTACCTTTATGAGGAAATATGGCAGTTTTTTAATCAGACCTCAGTAGACAAGCTACCTGTCCCAAGCCGAAGTAAAAAAAACAAAAACTGTCTGTGTAACTCAGAAGTTGCAAAAAACATGTGCCCTGGCCTATCTTTGTTTGTTTTAAGATTGAAAATTGTATGATCCTTTTTGTCAAATAGCCTTAGATTATTTGTTTTGATTACCAAGTTATATGTTATTGTTTACCGTATAAACTGTTCATTGGTGAACTTTTCAGCAACAATTACTAGTGTGAAAATTTTAATATTAAATTGGCCTGTGGCATGGTATTTTCTAAATTAAAACTTATGATGTGATCCTATTAATGTAAAATGTCATGTTTTGAAACATGTTTTATAAAAATTGTCAAAACATTTAGCCATATAAATAAACCACTGTCCATATGTGTTCATTTATTATGACAGGTGGTAATATATAAGTTTTGTTGAAGCTCATCTCATACCCATGATTGCGAAACCCATTTACATGTAAAATAAGAATGTTGGTTGCTATGGAAACATTATTTTTGCATTTACTTATTTGTTGATGGAATTAATTCTATTTATATGATAATGGTATTATGTTTATTTTAACTGATTTATAGAAGATATCTTTTAATGCCTTAAAAATAATACATGTTCATCTTTAATTGTTCTGAATTAGAAGTACATGTTGTTATTATTTGTGTTTATTTATGGCGGTTTTACTATGTGAGTTTCGTAAACAAATTGTAGTTAAATTGTTTGGTCAAATAATGTTGTTCTTTTTCATGTTTGATATGTATGGGAAAAGATTTACTAATAAAATTAGGTGTTTTTGCTGTTCAAAACAGTAAAATGGATACCATCAGCAAAATGTCTGTACATTAACATTTTAACCAGCATATATGTATAGCACTATTAAATTACATATATGATGTTTACGTTGTGCAAAGTCTTAAATGGATTGAAATCAATACACTGTAAAATATGTGGATCTTTTCTAAAAAAAGGACATGTTGCACTTTAACTCAACCTATTTTCTTAGATTCTTTGTGTTACTATGTATTAAATAAACACCATGTTGAAATAAAGATCATTGACTATAAGCAGTTTTATCATATATTTGACAAAAACGTAAATATTTAGTTTTTTTCCTGATATTTTAACAATTTTAATGAAATTAATTTATTTTATGTAAATTCGTTACCATAGCAACCGCTGCATTCAAATGATTGCTTTTGTTCGCACATAAAATGTAAAAATCATGGTCAGTGTAGCTAATGCATTGAATCTATGTGTGAATGCTATACGGCAAAAAAATGTATACTGTATTTACAAAAGAGTTTGTTGTCAATGTCAATTGATATAGAAAACCATTATTTAGCTATAAGATTGTATAAAGGGTGCATGTGTTCAAAACTCAATATCTCAAAAACTATTATAGATAGAAACCTAAAATTTTGGATTTGACTTATGCTTGCATTCATCTTTTACAAAATAACAAAAAAACGAAAATGTGATTTTTCCTCGTTTGTACTGATTTCTGTAACCGATGACACATATATATATGGTAGTGGTAGAAGTGGTAGCAGAAATAAGCCTTGCTAATAAAATACTGTTTATGTCATCGATTTCATAGTTTAACAAATCTTCAGGCCATACATTCCGACAAGGCTTACCTTCAATCTGGATCTTCATTACCATGTGGACCATGGCGATGTGGGTATCACGGTGAGAATACATGCCCATATGCTGCCCAGCATTCTTCGGGCATGAGAAATGGTTTTTCAGTGTCCTGGCCGCATTGGTTCACATATGACATAGTGACGCTCCAGGCAGATATCAACAAGGATGTTACAGCTCGCACCGACAGACAGCGCTCAAACCATTACGATATCATAGTATATAAGTAATATTTGTGAAAATAAGGATTATGTTTTGTTATTATCTGGTACTTTTAATACTGGTATTCGTACACAGGTTGCATATTGAGATATGTTTGCTATTTAATATTATGATATTATTTGATATTTTGATAATCGTTTAACAAAAACACACCCGCATCCGACATCCGCTTGCTAAAATACAAACTACAAGATATAAGTGAAGTAGAAGTGAAGCAATATTTTCCTTCTGATTACGCAATGCATTATCTGAAATAAACAGAAGTAATGTCAACATAAAACTCTAGAATTTCCATATTTCCATATCTCTTTACATCATGATATTGCTTTTCAGCCACTATCGATTTCAATCGTCGTAACGATTCAATCCGGTTAATAGTTTTGGGCATATTTTTCACCTTCAACTTCCCAAAACAAAGTGTACGTACTTTTCCTAAATTGTCATTTATGGCACAAAATTGTAATACTAGGACAACCATAATATCGTTAACCTGACATTAGACAGGTATTTCTGAAACAAAGGCAGAGTGCGGTACCGTGTGGGCCACTTATGATCAGAATTATGGTACAATACATTTACTAATGATACTAAGCAAAGATGAAATAAATGAAAATATATTTTGATGTTTTTAATAACGTTGAACTGAAAATTATTTGAAACTAATATTGATTTTTTATACTGAATGATTTGTTGAATTAATCGATGTTTAAACAATTATTCCATATAAAATACGCGATAATTTTTTGTGGACGCTTAAAAGGACTGTCAACCACAAAGAAAAGAAAAGTTGCAAAATACCGTATTTTTTTACAATTATTAGTTTATATTGATTAAAATATCATATGTTCATATGTTCATGGATATGTTTAAATCCACTCAAATTGCATTATATTGGAATTATAATGGAATTTATACTCAGGTTTCGTGGAGGCAAAGAGCCCATTAAGATAATACGTTTTTTTGTGTAAGTCTAAAATATACATTACCAGTGAACATGGCGTTCAAATGACCGCTAACATAATGATCGCAAGCGCATAAATATTGACTCAAATGTGTTATTTTTTTCGTTAGTTTATAATAAAAAGTTGTTCTTGTTTTGTTTTTATTATTCGTCCCTAGTATAAAACCTTGTATACAAATTTCTGATATTGAAGCTCGAGCGTCATGAACAACAAAATATAAATACATATCACGATTGTACAAACATATAAGATCGGCGTGCGCGAAACATTAACCTAAAACTGTTTTAAAAGTTTGTGCCAATAATGCCAGTATAATGGGCCCATATACAGAAGTAATAAGATTTAAGAAAAAAGAATTGGACTTTGTGGAACCTACTGTCCTGTGTATTGATATCGATTTGTTTGAGATGTTCTCTTTGCGGCCGATAATATTGACCAAAATATTACCACCATTGACAGGAAAGGTACTTTTCATGGGATGGGTGTCATTGCAGCTTTAACGCCCGGAAAACAGACAAACTTTCTGATCCCGCGAAAACTGACCTCAGAGCTGAACCCAAAAATACATAATTTTTAAAACCGGTTTTTAATGCATGTTGGTCATGAGGTAGTATCCGAGGACCTGTCGCGATTTTTTGATTGTGACAAGAGATAGTTACTTTGTTGGAAGCCTTCTTCAGCTCAGGCAGGCAACCTCGACTTGGCAGGGAATGATTTATATTTTGAAGCAGAGTAGTCAGCAACCTTGGAAGTTGTCAGTCAAATTCTTGCCTATGATCAATTTGAACTTTGGGTACAATGAATCATGTAAACATCAGACGTTGTTTGCAACCTTTCCATGAAGCACAGCCTTCCCCTAATATAAATTTTGACCAATCCTTATATTTGAAGGCTGCCGAAATCATCATTGATGCTCCATAAAGAAGTTGCCTGATAAACATTGTTCTGATATAAGGCGTTTACATATATTCATAAATTTGCTGAGGCCATAGGATCCCTCATTGAAGGAACCGGTCTCAAAATTTTACTTGAGACGGTCTATGTTGAAAATGCAGTTGTGCAAATTATGACACTGAAAGCTGTCCAGAGGGCTTTTTCGGGGCCATTTTCTTGTTGACAAGTGCCTACACAGCTAGCTCATAGCACAAATAACCCAGGAAGATCCAGAGATTCAGACACTGCTGGCTCAGGTCAAGGAGTTGTACTCTAGCCTCCTGAGGGGTGAGACGGCGCTAGCTGACGCTACGTGTTTTAAGATTTTGATCAAACTTGTGACGGCTACAGAGAAGAAAAAACATGAGCTTGCCCAAACCTCACAAACAAGCCAATTATGGCTGAATTACTAGTATCAGGTTATAGTAAGCTTGGCAAGGATGTTGATCAAGGCGGATCTTACTGGGTTTTAGCTGATACATTTGCAGAAAGTATCCAATTGTCTTTCCGTATTTGTTGCAGCTGGGCACTTCAATTACCTGTGATATGCTCATTACTATCATCAGATAATGAGCAGCCTAGAGGAAACGCACCCAGACGTATAATAATAACGAGATATTCAATGTTGACATACTTTGACCACTAGACAGTTCAGACACACCTAAAAGTTGGAATTAGTTCTAAATAGTGTTCTACGTCTTATGCCATGGTAAATGCCATACTTCACATTTAAGAACTTTAATGTTAGATATAAACTAGACGCTGCATTCAAACGTTCAATCAATAAAGCTAAGATAACATAGTCACACAAAATGTAAGTTCAAAGCAAAAATCGATTGACAATTCTTTTCCGTGTATTAGCAGTAAAAGAAGATGAGTTAGATTTTGTCAATCCACGTTAAAGCACACTCAATTTTGAACCATCTTCAAAAACTCGTTTATTCAGGTAGTGACCTAACGTCGCTTAATTCTCATACATTTTCCATTATCCTGCATGTTAATTGCTTTTTTGTTAAATACGTAATACTAGCATAGCGAATTGTTTCAACCTAGCTATCCTTTTTTAAAACCTATTTATTTAAGTTTGATTGCATAGAGGACCTAAGGCTTATTTGAAACGCTCTCGAATCCGTTTCCTTGTTTTCTATTGGAGAGATGTAAAAAAACGCTCCAACAGTGGGTCGAACCCGTGACCTTCCGATCGATATGGCGGACACCATATCCATTACGCCACGGCGATTGGTCGGCATAAGGCAGACACAAATATATTTTGACAAAAATATCATTACAAAAATACATTCTAAAAGTGATATATAATTTATACTAAAAATATTTCAGATTTATATGATATGCTTAAGTAAAAACAAGTCAAGATTGGCGACAAGGTGCATATATGAACGAGACAAAGGACGCTTTTGATTGAAGCAATTATAATATCGCTCGAACGCTTGCATATAAACTTTTTACAAAGACAATGCACAGATTCATGGCAATATAATTATATTTTAACCGATCAATCACTGACTATTTAGAAAGGAGCATGCTAAAGAATTTGTAAATTTTGAAACTGCTCGATTTCGCCACATTATACTGTCTATGTAGGACAATGCATTCAAAAGCTCTATACATTCACTCGGCTTATTAACTCTTCCTTTTTAGAAAGATATGTCTGTCGAAGGTCAGAATACTGTCACATTATTGCTAGTCTTAACATACAAACAGATTGAAATGACGTATACACAAACAAATAATACAAAGCATGATCGATGGGCCTCATGAACAAAACTGAAGTGTAAAAGTACAAAACACACTATGCGCTTGTGTGTTTTTGCATGATGGTTTAACTTCAGAGATTGTTTATGTGAGTCAATGTGTATGTATAAAATCGTACAGATACATTCTTTATGATCAATGTCATACAAACTGAGTTCTTAAAATAACGTTTTATATGATTCTTTTTTCCGATTAAAAAGAAATGAAATGAATAAATAAATAATTAACCAATTAAAAACATGATAAATATACAAATAAATGAAAGCATAAATAAATAAATAAATAAAAAAGACAATTAAATATTTAAATAAATAAATAAATAAATAAAACTAATGATTTAATTACAAAAATGCAACTGTCATGAATGTTAAATTGAATTCAGCTTTTCATGCATTTTTGGTTGTTGTTAACCTAAATATGAATTTTTGGAAAACACTAAACTGAAGGTAAAGTGGAACATTATTGTCATATTTTGAAATTGTGTTTTAATACACTTATGAAGTAAATGTTAAGATTGTTTGGAGCATGGCCGTATTATAATGTTATTAATTCGTTGAATCATATTGGCTTTGTTATTGAGCTGAAGACAGCCGTATTAGCCTGATGCCGCAGGCCGAAGGACAATACGGTTGTCTGAAGCTCAATAACAAAGCCAATATGAATTCAACTAATTAATGACAATTTTATTAATTAACTTTATAATATTATTCAGTATGGACGAAAGATTCTTTCTACACATTACATGATGCAGGAACACAATTTGACAGGTCGCGAAATTATGCAAAATTTACCTGAATAACATTCCAGCCACACTGGATCCACTACCGTTGTTTTTAATACAACTCAGAAAGACAATAAGGATTGAAAACTTACTTATTGCCATTAGGAATTGCATTTGTAATGTATAAATCCTCCATGATTTCGAATTAGTTTTGCTTCCGACGCTTGATAATTGTTGATAGCAGCGTTGTTATTTATGTACGCTCAAATATTGAACCTTACTGTTGTGGTTACACTTCACTATTTTTATTTTCGAATCCTTCAGCTGAAACTATTAGGGGCTGAGTACTTTAAGTATATTTTTACAGGTCTAAACGTTTGCACCAAAACTAAGCATGCAACTTCAAAATGGCGTCCACAATTGCCGATTTTCGTCTTTATTAATTAACTTTATAATATTAGACGAGAATGTGTTCGATTTGTTCGCCCCATACAAGTTGAGCCTCGGCAATAAAACTCGAAACTCGCCTTATACGAGAAAAAGGCGGCCTATATGGAAAAAACACGGCCAATACGGAAAAGGTCGACCGAAACGAGATTCAGCCAATCAGAAACAATGAAAAAATCGGCCTTATATGAGAATCTAAAATTTCGACAATTTTGTACGCCATTTTGAAATTGTATGCTTAGTTTTGGTGCAAAAGTTTTAATCTTTAAAACTATACTTAAAGCACTCAGCCTCTAATATATTCAGCACCCCTTTTCGACAATAACAATAGTGCAGTGTAACCAGTAACAGTAAGGTTCAATATTTGAGCGTACATAAATAAAAACTTTCAATATTTTCAAACTTCAATCACAGGTGCAAGTAACGTACCCTGGATAGTATATTCAAATAAATATATAAAATCATGTTTAATGAAAGAAAAAATGAAAAAAAGCGAAAAAAAATCCCCACCCTCTGATATTAAAATCATAACAAGGTCATTAACTAGAATTTTCAAAGGCCTTTCTTCGCGGGCCGCAAACATGTCAAAAATAATAATAATCCAAAGCATCCCTTGGTCCTCTTATGGGCAATTGGACAACCTTTCAAAAAAAGTTAACTTCAAAGAAATCCGTCCAGCCGTTCACTCACAGTCGGTCGATAACCACGCAATATTTCGAACCAAACGGTCTACAAGAATAAATGTGGGACAGACGTTCACACAATATTTTTTAGTTTTAATCGATAGCTATAGAAGATATCTTTTAATGCCTTAAAAATAATACATGTTCATCTTTAATTGTTCTGAAATAGAAGTACATGTTGTTATTATTTGTGTTTATTTATGTCGGTTTTACTATGTGGGTTTCGTAAACAAATTGTAGATAAATTGTTTTGTCAAATAATGTTGTTCTTTTTCATGTTTGACATGTATGGGAAAAGATTTACTAATACAATTAGGTGTTTTTGCTGTTCAACAGTAAAATGGATATTTTATCTATTTGTTGCCATGGTAACCATGGTTACCATCAGCATAATGTCTGTACATTAACATTTTAACCAGCATATATGTATGGCACTATTAAATTACATATATGATGTTTACGTTGTGCAAAGTCTTAAATGGATTGAAATCAATACACTGTAAAATATGTGGATCTTTTCTAAAAAAAAAGACATGTTGCACTTTAACTCAACCTATTTTCTTAGATTCTTTGTGTTACTATGTATTAAATAAACACCATGTTGAAATAAAGATCATTGACTATAAGCAGTTTTATCATATATTTGACAAAAACGTAAATATTTAGTTTTTTTCCTGATATTTTAACAATTTTAATAAAATTAATTTATTTTATGTAAATTCGTTACCATAGCAACCGCTGCATTCAAATGATTGCTTTTGTTCGCACATAAAATGTAAAAATCATGGTCAGTGTAGCTAATGCTTTGAATCTATGTGTGAATGCTATACGGTAAATACATGTATACTGTATTTACAAAAGAGTTTGTTGTCAATGTTAATTGATATAGAAAACCATTATTTAGCTATAAGATCGTATAAAGAGTGCATGTGTTCAAAACTCAATATCTCAAAAACTATTATAGATAGAAACCTTAAATTTTGGATTTGACTTATGCTTGCATTCATCTTTTACAAAATGACAAAAAACGAAAATGTGATTTTTCCTCGTTTGTACTGATTTCTGTAGCCTATGACACATATATATATATGGTAGTGGTAGAAGTGGTAGCAAAAAAATAAGCCTTGCTAATAAAATACTGTTTATGTCATCGATTTCATAGTTTAACAAATCTTTAGGCCATACATTCCGACAAGGCTTACCTTCAATCTGGATCTTCATTACCATGTGGACCATGGCGATGTGGGTATCACGGTGAGAATACATGCCCATATGCTGCCCAGCATTCTTCGGGCATGAGAAATGGTTTTTCAGTGTCCTGGCCGCATTGGTTCACATATGACATAGTGACGCTCTAGGCAGATATCAACAAGGATGTTACAGCTCGCACCGACAGACAGCGCTCAAACCATTACAATATCATAGTATATAAGTAATATTTGTGAAAATAAGGATTATGTTTTGTTATTATCTGGTACTTTTAATACTGGTATTCGTACACAGGTTGCATATTGAAATATGTTTGCTATTTAATATTATCATATTATTTGATATTTTGATTATCGTTTAACAAAAAACACACACCCGCATCCGACATCCGCTTGCTAAAATACAAACTACAAGATATAAGTGAAGTAGAAGTGAAGCAATATTTTCCTTCTGATAACGTAATGCATTATCTGAAATAAACAGAAGTAATGTCAACATAAAACTCTTGAATTTCCATATTTTCATATCTCTTTACATCATGATATTGCTTTTCAGCCACTATCGATTTCAATCGTCGTAACGATTCAATCCGGTTAATAGTTTTGGGCATATTTTTCACCTTCAACTTCCCAAAACAAAGTGTACGTACTTTTCCTTAATTGCCATTTATGGCACAAGATTGTAATACTAGGACAACCATAATATCGTTAACCTGACATTAGACAGGTATTTCTGAAACAAAGGCAGAGTGCGGTACCGTGTGGGCCACTTATGATCAGAATTATGGTACAATACATTTACTAATGATACTAAGCAAAGATGAAATAAATGAAAATATATTTTGATGTTTTTAATAACGTTGAACTGAAAATTATTTGAAACTAATATTGATATTTTATACTAAATGATTTGTTGAATTAATCGATGTTTAAACAATTATTCCATATAAAATACGCGATAATTTTTTGTGGACGCTTAAAGGGACTGTCAACCACGAAGAAAAGAAAAATTGCAAAATACCGTATTTTTTACAATTATTAGTTTATATTGATTAAAATATCATATGTTCATATGTTCATGGATATGTTCAAATCCACTCAAATTGCATTATATTGCAATCTATACTCAGGTTTCGTGGAGGCAAAGAGCCCATTAAGATAATATGTTTTTTTGTGTAAGTCTAAAATATACATTACCAGTGAACATGGCGTTCAAATGACCGCTAACATAATGATCGCAAGCGCATAAACATTGACTCAAATGTGTTATTTTTTTCGTTAGTTTATAATAAAAAGTTGTTTCTTGTTTTGTTTTTATTATTCGTCCCTAGTATAAAACCTTGTATACAATTTTCTGATATTGAAGCTCGAGCGTCATGAACAACAAAATATAAATACATATCACGATTGTACAAACATATCAGATCGGCGTGCGCTAAACATTTACCTCATACTGTTTTAAAAGTTTGTGCCAATAATGCCAGTATAATGGGCCCATATACAGAAGTAATGAGATTTTAGAAAAAAGAATTGGACTTTGTGGAACCTACTGTCCTGTGTATTGATATCGATTTGTTTGAGATGTTCTCTTTGCGGCCGATAATATTGACCAAAATATTACCACCATTGACAGGAAATGTACTTTTCATGGGATGGGTGTCATTGCAGCTTTAACGCCCGGAAAACAGACAAACTTTCTGATCCCGCGAAAACTGACCTCAGAGCTGAACCCAAAAATACATAATTTTTAAAACCGGTTTTTAATGCATGTTGGTCATGAGGTAGTATCCGAGGACCTTCGCGATTTTTTGATTGTGACAAGAGATAGTTACTTTGTTGGAAGCCTTCTTCAGCTCAGGCAGGCAACCTCGACTTGGCAGGGAATGATTTATATTTTGAAGCAGAGTAGTCAGCAACATTGGAAGTTGTCAGTCAAATTCTTGCCTATGATCAATTTGAACTTTGGGTACAATGAATTATGTAAACATCAGACGTTGTTTGCAACCTTTCCATGAAGCACAGCCTTCCCCTAATATAAATTTTGACCAATCCTTATATTGGAAGGCTGCCGAAATCATCATTGATGCTCCATAAAGAAGTTGCCTGATAAACATTGTTCTGATATAAGGCGTTTTCATATATTCATAAATTTGCTAAGGCCATAGGATCCCTCATTGAAGGAACCGGTCTCAAAATTTTACTTGAGACGGTCTATGTTGAAAATGCAGTTGTGCAAATTATGACACTGAAAGCTGTCCAGAGGGATTTTTCGGGGCCATTTTCTTGTTGACAAGTGCCTACACAGCTAGCTCATAGCACAAATAACCCAGGAAGATCCAGAGATTCAGACACTGCTGGCTCAGGTCAAGGAGTTGTACTCTAGCCTCCTGAGGGGTGAGACGGCGCTAGCTGACGCTACGTGTTTTAAGATTTTGATCAAACTTGTGACGGCTACAGAGAAGAAAAAACATGAGCTTGCCCAAACCTCACAAACAAGCCAATTATGGCTGAATTACTAGTATCAGGTTATAGTAAGCTTGGCAAGGATGTTGATCAAGGCGGATCTTACTGGGTTTTAGCTGATGCATTTGCAGAAGTATCCAATTGTCTTTCCGTATTTGTTGCAGCTGGGCACTTCAATTACCTGTGATATGCTCATTACTATCATCAGATAATGAGCAGCCTAGAGGAAACGCACCCAGACGTATAATAATAACGAGATATTCAATGTTGACATACTTTGACCACTAGACAGTTCAGACACACCTAAAAGTTGGAATTAGTTCTAAATAGTGTTCTACGTCTTATGCCATGGTAAATGCCATACTTCACATTTAAGAACTTTAATGTTAGATATAAACTAGACGCTGCATTCAAACGTTCAATCAATAAAGCTAAGATAACATAGTCACACAAAATGTAAGTTCAAAGCAAAAATCGATTGACATTTCTTTTCCGTGTATTAGCAGTAAAAGAAGATGAGTTAGATTTTGTCAATCCGTGTTAAAGCACTCTCAATTTTGAACCATCTTCAAAAACTCGTTTATTCAGGTAGTGACCTAACGTCGCTTAATTCTCATACATTTTCCATTATCCTGCATGTTGATTGCTTTTTTGTTAAATACGTAATACTAGCATAGCGAATTGTTTCAACCTAGCTATCCTTTTTTAAAACCTATTTATTTAAGTTTGATTGCATAGAGGGCCTAAGGCTTATTTGAAACGCTTCCTTGTTTTCTATTGGAGAGATGTAAAAAACGCTCCAACAGTGGGTCGAACCCGTGACCTCCCGATCGCTAGGCGGACACCATATCCATTACGCCACGGCGATTGGTCGGCATAAGGCAGACACAAATATATTTTGACAAAAATATCATTACAAAAATACATTCTAAAAGTGATATATAATTTATACTAAAAAATATTTCAGATTTTTATGATATGCTTAAGTAAAAACAAGTCAAGATTTGCGACAAGGTGCATATATGAACGAGACAAAGGACGCTTTTGATTGAAGCAATTATAATATCGCTCGAACGCTTGCATATGAACTTTTTACAAAGACAATGCACAGATTCATGGCAATATAATTATATTTTAACCGATCAATCATTGACTATTTAGAAAGGAGCATGCTAAAGAATTTGTAAATTTTGAAACTGCTCGATTTCACCACATTATACTGTCTATGTAGGACAATGCATTCAAAAGCTCTATACATTCACTCGGCTTATTAACTCTTCCTTTTTAGAAAGATATGTCTGTCGAAGGTCAGAATACTGTCACATTATTGCTAGTCTTAACATACAAACAGATTGAAATGACGTATACACAAACAAATAATACAAAGCATGATCGATGAGCCTCATGAACAAAACTGAAGTGTAAAAGTACAAAACACACTATGCGCTTGTGTGTTTTTGCATGATGGTTTAAACTTCAGAGATTGTATGTGAGTCAATGTGTATGTATAAAATCGTACAGATACATTCTTTATGATCAATGTCATACAAACTGAGTACTTAAAATAACGTTTTATATGATTCTTTTTTCCGATTACAAAGAAATGAAATGAATAAATAAATAATTAACCAATTAAAAACATGATAAATATACAAATAAATGAAAGCATAAATAAATAAATAAAAAAGATAATTAAATATTTAAATAAATAAATAAATAAATAAATAAATAATTAAAACTAATAATTTAATTACAAAAATGCAACTGTCATGAATGTTAAATTGAATTCAGCTTTTCATGCATTTTTGGTTGTTGTTAACCTAAATATGAATTTTTGGAAAACACTAAACTGAAGGTAAAGTGGAACAGTATTGTCATATTTTGAAATTGTGTTAAAATACACTTATGAATTAAATGTTAAGATTGCTATATTTGTTTGGAGCATGGCCGTATTATTATGTTATTAATTCGTTGAATTCATATTGGCTTTGTTATTGAGCTGAAGACAGCCGTATTGGCCTGAGGCCGTTTGCCGAAGGACAATACGGTTGTCTGAATAACAAACATAATGTCTCAATAACAAAGCCAATATGAATTCAACTAATTAATGACAATTTTATTAATTAACTTTATAATATTATTCAGTATGGACGAAAGATTCTTTCTACACATTACATGATGCAGGAACACAATTTGACAGGTCGCGAAATTATGCAAAATTTACCTGAACATTCCAGCCACACTGGATCCACTACCGTTGTTTTTAATACAACTCAGAAAGACAATAAGGATTGAAAACTTACTTATTACCCTGGATAGTATATTCAAATAAATATATAAAATTATGTTTAATGAGAGAAAAAATGAAAAAAAGCGAAAAAAAAAATCCCCACGTTCTGATATTAAAATCATAACGAGGTCATTAACTAGAATTTTCAAAGGCTTTTCTTCGCGGGCCGCAAACATGTCAAAAATAATAATAATCCAAAGCATCCCTTGGTTCTCTTATGGGCAATTGGACAACCTTTCAAAAAAAGTTAACTTCAAAGAAATCCGTCCAGCCGTTCACCCACAGTCGGTCGATAACCACGCATTATTTAGAACCAAACGGTCTACAAAAATAAATGTGGGACAAACGTTCACACAATATTTTTGAGTTTTAATCGATAGCTCGCGTCCTATTCCTTTCAAACAAAGAGGCATGTCACATAATGCATGCATATGCAACCACTTACCCCTAAAAACTAATTCCAAAGGTTTATATTTTCTTTGCAACAACTGTTTTAAGTCTAAATGTGATTTACTTGAAAACGAAAGTAGCCATCTCTCTTGAACCCGGCTTACCAGTAAATTTACTAAGGGTGTCAAGATACGCTCACCTTACGATACGATACTTATCGCGGTACAGTGTGTACGATACAATACGTATCGCGATACGTATCCTCAGATGGAAACAACATGCAAACCATTTAAAACCATTTTTCAATGTTATTTAAAGACAATATACAAAATAACATATAATGTCATGAAAGTACACGAATTGACAATCAATTATTATTTACAAATCTAAAACTTTGATTAAATATGAACACGAAATTATGAATTTGTTAAAAAAAATACGGACTGCTTTATGTTTTGGCTATCTTTGCTTGTGCCGTGAAAAAACTCCAAGCGCAATTCGTAGAACCAGTCAAATATTGCACCTTGTTTCGTGACGTAGGCGACACATCATATTTTTGAGTGGCTGAAATTTAATTTTAATGGTTTTAAAGAATTTGCGAAAATCTCAGCGGAATCACAAAATTACAGCTCCTGCTTTGGAAATTCGTAGCGACTCAAGTCGTTATATAAAGCAAATGTTTACACGAATTATAAACGCCTACCACTTTCTTACTAATAACACAAAATGTTTCCATATTTTTTATAAGAAGCTCGGTGGAGGTGATTTCAATTAAACTTCCGCCATTTTTTGGGCGAATTTCAGTTACTTCCCTTGAAATGCGTCATGAAAAATGCCGTACCGTACCGTACCGTACGGACTCGGAGGCGTATCGTGAACCGTACCGAGGGGAGACTATTACGATATACCGTCCCACGGAGTACCGTGACACCCTTATGAATTAAACTGACAGAGCCAGGCACAGAAATATCCAATCAACAACAACAACGACGTTTTAATAAATGTAAATAAATGAAAAATACTTATCATTTTGATTGTACTGGAATTAGCTTTTAGGGGTAAGTGGTTGCATATGCATGCATTATTTATCAATCTTTGTTATTTTAAAGGAATAGGACGCGAGCTATCGATTAAAACGGCTGTCCCCCATTTATTCTTGTGGACCGTTTGGCTCGAAATATTGCGTGGTTATCGACCGACTGTGAGTAAACGGCTGGACGGATTTCTTTGAAGTAAACTTTTTTTGAAAGGTTGTCCAATTGCCCATAAGAGGACCAAGGGATGCTTTGGATTATTATTAGTTTTGACATTTTTGCGGCCCGCGAAGAAAGGCCTTTGAAAATTCTAGTTAATGACCTTGTTATGATTTTAATATCAGAGGGTGGGGATTTGTTTTCGCTTTTTTTTTTTTTTCTCTTATTAAAAATGAATTTTATATATTTATTTGAATATACTATCCAGGGTACGTTACTTCCACCTGTGGCTACAGTGAGCGGCGAAAGCAAAACTAATTCGAAATCGTGGAGGATTTACACATTACAAATGCAATTCCTAATGACAATAAGTAGGTTTTCAATCCTTATTGTCTTTCTGAGTTGTATTAAAAACAGCGGTAGTGGATCAAGTCTGGCTGGAATGTTATTCAGGTAAATTTTGCATAATTTCGCGACCTGTCAAATTGTGTTCCCAAGGGTTTTCAGCCTTATATAACAGGGGCCTATTAAAGGCCCATTCCCAATTGAAAATTTCTTTAAAATCATGCAGTTTTCCCAAAAATCCTAACTTACACCAGCTTTTTCATTTCCCAAAGCAGTAATTTTAGCGAGAATTCTTCCCAAAATGAGCAACTTCTTCCCAAAATTCACAGGCTAGGGCCTGTTTCCAATAAAGCGAGGAAAACACCTGTTCCTGCATCATGTTATGTCAAGAAAGCATCTTTCGTCATATACTTTTTTTGTCTAAGTTTAAATGCTATTGTTTCTATGCTTTATCAGTAATATCGCCTTCAAAGTATAATATTAATGAAATAATGATTTATTCTTCTGAAATAAAATGCATGGAACATGTGTGTCCTTTTGCAACAATATTCAATTTTCGTTTTAAATTAACAAGATATCTCTTAAAAGGTTGGCTAAATTGAACTTTACCAGTACGCAGTTGTTAAACACTATCGACAAAGCAGGGATTTTGGAGCGGTAGCCCCCCGATACTAAAGAAATATATAGGATAAAAAGGAGTATTACTATTAGGTGTTGTATTAGGTGCTGCGCGCTAGTAGCAACAATAAAATTATACGCTTTTCCATTCTTTTTTACGTACCGGTGAAGTTCAATCGCCCAAAAGGTATTTTGGTGTTCATAACATTTGCAAAGCATTTTGCATGGGAATATAAACAGGGAAAAAGTTGTATAGAACAGAAATTTTGCAATTTTTCAAAACTTCATACTTAATTTATTGTAAATAGCAAAAACCTGTTATTCGAAAGTGAAATTGAAGCTTTTCCTGCTGAATAAATTTATAAAGTTAATTATTAAAATTGTCATTAATTAGTTGAATTCATATTAGCTTTGTTATTGAGCTTCAGACAGCCGTCTTGTCCTTCGGATGATTTTTGTCTTCAGCTCAAAAACAAAGTCAATATGAATACAACTAATTTATAACATTATATTATTGCCTAATAACACGTAATGCAGTAGTGGTACACTAATTTGGCGTATTTGATGCCGACAAACGTTGGTACGTACAATTATAACTTAAATTTGTCGAGGCACTTTTCAGTATACGTTTGTTAACATTGTATCAGTTAACTTGACTTTTTTATCTGTTAACGTTTATACATTACATGCCAAGACATAATAATGATTATTGATAACGATTTATATTCAAATACGGAACCAATGAATGAATGTATAACCTTTATGATTCCTCATATTTGTCTGGTGTATCATTTGTCCTAAAGTCAGTTACAGAAAAATAAGACCACTGCATAAAAAAAACAGACAAATATAACGCACAAAAATAGCCACCATATGGACAAAGGTAAAAATAAAACGTCATTATATCATAACTTATAAAGGAACGTGTTCACGTTTTGATAAATTGACACAATTGAAAATGAATTATTTTTTTCCTTGTAATTATCTATCTTTGCCAGGAAATCAGATTTTAAAAATCTGACAAGTATAAAGCGTTACAAACGCTTAACGATATAATGATTTGGATAGAGTTGGTGTTATCGTTGTATTTGTTACATTACGAAGATTGCGTATATACAGTATAAAAAACCTCTGCGACTGTATCAGCACGGATAGCCGATTGGTTTAAGCGCTAGACTTGTACTCGAAGGACCAATGGTTCGAGCCCAGGTGTGTATTATTTTTTATTCTTTTCCTTTATTTTTGCTTTTTACTGGCACTCTTTCATTCTATTATTTACATTTATCAATTTAAACCATGTATTGTCAAGCTTTGAAATATGCCAAAATCTGTGAACAAGTCCCTTTTAGTATTCATTCCAAGTTTCATGAGCCATTTCTTAAACTTAAACTTGCAAGGAAATGTCTTGATATGATCCTGGCACGGATGCCTATAAACATGCCACCCATCTGTTAAGATATTAGTATTTCATATACAATAACTTCAAATGGCTTATTGTATGTATCGTAAACTTCAAATCACAATGTTTCCAATACTTCAAACAATCTTCAATTACCAAAAAAAAGACTGATGGCGATGCAATGGATCACTTAGTTGCTCCATGTGTATACCATGAGTCATGAAGCCAGTTTTTGCAATGCAACTGCATATAAATTCAGAAATCATTTGTTTTATTACAGCTTCCGCGTATATAGCTTGAATAAGCTGTTTACAGGCCGTTTGATATTGCATCTTTACATCAAAATAGTATATGCACAAGCCTTGAGATAAACGTAACAAAATTGAACATTTCACTTACTTTAGCTAAATTAAATACTTATGTAAAGTTAAGCTGACACCTGAACATAAATGGTGATACTGATTTGTTCCCATCATATTGTAGATTAATGACGTCAACTTATTTCTTTATTTTAGACTGTATATACATGTTTGCTCAGCTTAAATGCCAACCATTTATTGCATGACTGCTAAACACAAAAAACCCTACATATGTGAGATACCTTACAATGCAATCTAGTGAATAAATAAGCATTACAACAATTTCACACTAGCACATCGCAGAGATATATTGAAAAAAATCATCACAATAATTTTACAATGCTTACAAAACATCGTGTTAACGATTGCAAATAGTGATTATATAATAATGCCAAATGCGAACAATTTACATTGAAATACATTTAATGTATTGCTCTATTCGACGATCATTGTGCAATACTTATCTCGAATACGCGCTTCGTCGAAACGTAAGCGTGAATACGCTCTGCGCAAGAGTAGTTCGGCTAGCAAGAATAACGTTCTCGCGAAATATTAAACAGACATTCTATTGGCTCCACGGGAATTCACTATTTCAACTGCGAGGTATTTAAACAGTTATACGTGGATGATATGTACCGCTATATGTACCGTATTAAAAATATATGTCTAATGTTCATTAGTTTTTGTTCGTGCAATTTTCCTAGTGAAAAGACATCCTATATTTGTAATGGGAATTGAAATATGACCGCAAAAAATTGCCCCACGTATATAATATATCGTTGGATGGCATTTAACACAAAATGTGTTACTTAGAAGGAGTTTGTGTCGGTATTGTAACTCATTTATACTCTTGTACTATGTTAATGGTTTCAACCTCCAAATTGTATGTACAATTTAAAAATTAAAATCATTCCATTCATCAATTATACATGTATATATATTTTGCGCACAACTTTAATATTGTAGTTTATTTTATACCTAATGATAAAATATGATATTTCTGCAGTGAAATAACAGCAGTGAAAATAAACAAATTGTTATTTTCACCGGTGAAAATAACAAAATTTCGAAACTACTTTTTCTATTTTAGATTATCATATCAAGATTTTTATGATCACCAGTAAGTTATCGGTATTCCACCGAATCCAACAAATTTTATTTTTATTTAATGCTTTTTTTACCGTTTATTTACATTGCAAAAGAATTTAACTGTAGAATTTCTCTGGAATAGTGACGTCATTCAGTCGAAAAAATGTCATTTTGTATTTTGAAATGTATTGAGGCATGCCACGGGAAAAAGGGTATTTTTCAAGCGAAAGGGAACAGCTGTTAAATATTTTAAAGAGGCATAAAAGAAACAGAAAATGTGTTCATGTCAGTGTAAGATCGTTTTTTAAATAATATTTAGTCGAACAGAACTCTTTATAACAGTTGCATATTGTTCTTTGTGAATAATCACACAAAATATAGTATTATATGTATGTGATAACCTTTACGCGATCAAGATTATATTAAGCTAAATGCAATTATGTTTACGTTGACATATGTATATGAAGATATATGTCTAACGATTTGTGAATGACATTAAACTGTAAAGTTTACGTCAATAAACATTGTGTCTGTCTGTATGTTGTATTTTTTGTATTGTCTGCTTGATTTTAATTAACTACAAAGGAATGCTTAAATGAATAATCTCCCGATAAGGTTTATCGAGTTTTAATTTAAGGATCAATCATAATATAGGGATTATGAAAAGTGCACAGTGTTTTTCAACGATGTTAAACATAACAATTTTCATTATTATTTTTTTTGGTCTTATTTTGTTCGGAGACATAACATTTTTATTTACAACAATAACAATATAAAAGTCCATTTTTTATTCGAATAAGCTTACATTTACATGCTTATGTAGGCATTAAAAGTGATAAAAATTATCTTACCAGGAATAAGTAATTTTGTTCGGAAGCTAAAAATAACTTTCTTTAAAAATAGTTCAGTTGGTCTACATTATGCAAGTGAAAGATTCTGTGAGATTGTATACATTTGTTTTTGTTAAACAAACACAACAATACGAAAATATTTATAACAATTTACAGTACATTTGAATGAAGAATGAGCGTGTAATTAAGCCTCAAGATCTTTAACATACCATTTCATGCAAAACAATATAAATAATCGTATTTTACATAATAGCGAATATCGAAATGGAAAAAAAAAAAACACAAAAGAATGTAAAAAGTACATGATAAATGTAGAAAACAATAATGACGCATATAAAAGTACGAAATATGTAAATACTGTTCTCTGTATGGGGAGAAGTTACATCAAACAATCAAACAATTGAAAAATGGCTTAAGCCGAATTTGCTAATGTAGGGAACTGCGACGTATACAATCCAACAATTGAAGACGAAGCCAAACATACTATAACCAACATTTGGCAGCATTGAAGGCTAAAGAGAAATAGAATATTTCTGTCGGTTAGGGCGGAGTTCCTGTTTTGGAATTAAAACACTTAAATACGATAACTTGTTGTGGCTCGAGACTTGATTCGTCTGTAAATCATATATCAGTGCTATTAGAAGGTCTATGAACTTTAAATAATAACTGATGATTGTAAGTATTACCAATATGTAAAGACCGCCCAGGAGAATACTATACATATTTACTTTATTTATTCACTTTTCATAGACGTTTTCTAGATTGTGAGGCACATTTCACATAGAATTAAGTCTATATTATTATATGTTGCGCATTGTGTTTTGTAACATATGCTCTTTTTATCATGTTATAATAAATAATGTATATATTATGTTACATTGCAAAAAAGAATTTTGTTATCCATTTAATGCAAAATATACGTTATTAATAATTGGCAATTAATAAAAGCAAAATAGAATTGGGTAATGTTTGTTAGTTTATACAAAATTAGTGATTAATGGTATATATTAGTTTATTTCAAGGATTCAGGTTGAAATTTTGAAAAGTCTTATAGTTAAGTTAAGGACAAAATATAAGTATGCCAGTAACTAATGGGCTATATCTCTGAGTTGAAAGCTTTCATGAAAATAAAAATATATTCCGGGCTAGTTAAATAAGACACCTACGACCAATGTACAAACAACCAAACAGGCACACAAACAGTTTATTCACACCTATACACAAGTACATCGTCTTCATACTCATATATATAAACATTGATTTAATACGTTATTAAGCATAACAACATAACATAACATATTATTTAAAAATTAAACGAAACTTACCTGGAATTTGAGCTTCAATTGTAATTATATGAGACAAAAATATGGTGAGATAAAATGAGATGTAACCCGCGCATGCGCAGTCAGTCTTGAAAGAATTTCGGCATGATGATGAATAATTCAATCACCACTGGCTTATTCTAAAACAATTAAGAAAATTATATAATTCAGAAATTGTACCTGGTAAAGGTACTGGACCTTGACCAACCTGCTTTCTTCGTTATTTCACTTATTGGAACTGCCAGTATCTTTGCTTTCGACGTTGCTGCAGCCCGAACACTTTGAGCTCCATACTTTTCAGTAATTACTCCTGATTTCATCATTTCATCTTTGATCGGACGAGAAAATGTATCTCGTGAAACAGCTTTATATGGCCTTATGTAACTAATCAATCTTTCCATGTCTAAGCTCTTTAAATATTTAAAGATATTCTTTTATAACAGTATATGTACACAACCTCCTATCTGAAGGAAAGGCTTTTAAATGAACTCTTGAAAAACCAAAACCAGGCCGGCTATGATTTAAAATCTATTAAACCCAATAATAAACACTGACGTTAACTTTTTAAAACTATTAGCTGCTAACAAATGAACAGTTTGTACTCTGGCTGTATTACAATTGCAAGAAAGATAGTTAGTTTTCATCTTAAATTCTTTAATGTCAAATGACGCACAGGTTATAACTTTTGTAAAAACAACAAAACCTTATTTACATCCCATATTTCGGAATATCTACTGCGTGTTAGTCGAAGATTAAAAATCACTTTCATAAATCTCAGCACCAAAGGATGTGTACCTACAGTAAACTGTCCCAATAATATACCCAGTGAAGACAAAGCACCCCTGCGGTGTTTATCGAACTATAACTCAATCTTTTATTATACCGTTCTGTGAGAAAGTCAATAATATTGTTAAAAGAAACTCGCATTATATCAATATCGTGTTTACTACATAACTGAAACCTTCGCGATATATAGACTTGATACTGGCCTTTTGTTGATAATCGCCAAGAGGACATGAGGATCTCGGTAGATTTTCTTAAAAAAACTTGGTTTCTGTAGGATCTCTTGACAACTTGCATGCTATCATTTCCATATGATGAGCTAGTGGATTCTTTTGATCTGTATGTTGTAGCCGCAGAAGTTTGTTCACCCTTGGCAATATGGTTTTGCAACTAGGCGTGACACCAGCATTGGCAACCACAACTGTGTTGTCCATAATGGAACCACTTTGACTGCGTTGTCCTGATCTTGTTACAACTTCTGAATACAGTGAGCCACCATACTGAAAGGTGGAAACATGTAACACAGTTTAAAGGTATTCCAGTTTGAGCTGAACGCATCAATAAAATAAGCTTCAGGATCAGGCTTCCAAGAGCAAAATACTTGTGTTTTTTTTTTAATTCTGTATGCAAATAAATCTACATCTGGTTATCCAAACAAACTAAAATATCATCAACAGCCTGATCCAACTCCCATTCGATTGTCCTTAAAAACCCGCGAAGGCTCTTCAGCTTCATTTCCAACTCCAGGAATATGTAAACACATAATCCAAACATTATGATTTGAACACCAATTCCAAATTTACAAAGTTTGGTAATTACAATCTTGAGATATAATTCCACCAAAATGGTTTATATAGTGAACAGCTGTTGATGAATCTGTTCAAACATGACACACTCGCCTTGTATACGCGAGAAAAAAGCTTGAAGGCACACAAAATTGCCCTTATTTCTAGAACATTAATGTGACATTTTGACTCAAAATCCGTCCATCTTCCTCCTATCTTTTCATCGTCTAAAACTGCTCCCCAAACACATGTACTACTTTCGTTTGAGATTTCATTAGAAAAATAATATGCATTTTAACATCAATGTTGTTGTATTGGTGGATTATCATCAAATAAACTCAAAATGGCAATGATTTATTATATCTATTATATTTTTGTCTTATGTTATTTTTTCCCATTAAGAGGATAAATATGTCAGCCTACCTACAACACATTTTCTGTGAGTGCTGAAATCAAATGTACTTACATTCACTTCATCTAATAACGGAGTCTTCCTCTCGAGCCTCAGCGGTGAATCTGGTTTTTTGCCTCAAAGCCACTATAGCTCAAACCATAAGCCCCCTTGGGAACTCTATATGGAAAATAGCCGCTACTCCGTCTGCGATCCATGAAGTATCTACCCCGTCCATAAGGCCTTTGGTAAAAGTGTCCACTTTGAATATTGTGACCCATTTGCATAGTTTTCTATTTCTTTTGCGCTCTTCGATAAAAGTTGTTTATAGTAAGGAACACTTGGACTACACAGATGTTCGTACTCAGATTTGAGTTCCGGTTTAAGTATGGCTCTTCTGCTCATGTTTATTTGACGATTTGAATGTCCAAACAGTGAAAGTACATCATTTGGTCGTTCTTTTTTTGACTCGACTGAATTTGCTGTAAACACTTCAAAATACCGTAGTCCACATATTGTCTACTATTTTCTGCCTTATCAAAAGAAACAGGGGCTTTGCCTTTCGATGCATTTCTCTGTTTTGACGACCCTTAAGCACTACTATTTTCGTTTATTTTGTCAGATTGACTTTCCGCGTTTGCCTCCACCATAACGACGAGAGACGTGATCTTTGTGCAGATAACATTTGCACATAACAAATCTGTCAACGTCTAAGTTGTACATCAACACTAAGACTCGTCTTGAAATTATCCGATGGCCACCAACGGACACCTCGGATGTATTATTTTACTTCACAATCAGTAAAATACTGACTGCAAAAAGGTAAAGATGCCGATTCAACCGTTAGGCGGAAGCTACTGACTGCGCATGCGAGGGTACATCTCATTTCGTCGACGAACGAAAAAATCTTTGTCGGAATATAATCATAATTTAAGAATACAATTATACATAAACACAATCAATTGCAAGAATACGTTAAGTCAATCGTAGCGGTAATGACATTTATTAAACAGATTATTTGGCATCGTATTTTTTTATACAGAAGCTATATATATATATATATATATATATATATATATATATATATATATATATATATATATATATATATATATATATATATATATATACATACATTTGAAATAACTGATTATTCAGAGGAAACTAATAACATGGAAAATGTATATACATATGGGTTTACATTAAATATACGGCTAATATATGTTTTTCTTAAATAACTGTTAACACCACTATGTCTCAGTGAGATGTTTCCATATTCGATGATATTGATTAATAATGTTACGTGTTTCGGGAAAACTGGCATCAATGCAGGTGCGTTAAGTGTCGTCCAAGATGAGCGTGTGCAGTAAGAAAAGGCTTTTTAGGGAAGACAACGTCCGCTTAAACTTGATTTTTGTAGTGGAAAATGGAAACGAAAAATTCCATAAAACAGGCAACAGTACACCCTGATAAGCCTGTGCGGACTGCACAGGATAATCTGGGACGACGGCGTACACTCAGATATTAAGTGTTCATACACTCATAGTATTTTAATGAAACTTGATGCACATTACATACAAAGCAAGTACAGAATACAGAAAGATGCAACAAATACAGCATCCAAAATTATATAAATCAGTTAAGCTGTTGTCACCGCCTATCCTCAGTCGATGCAATTCATTGAGGTTTCAAATACATATAAAAGAAAGCCAAACCTCACTATAATGAAAGCTTTAATATATATAAAGCCATTTTAGTGACACTTTATGGGGCTTCTACCTTCGAACGTCATATTATATAATTTGGGGATATTTACGGTTCCATTTTGTTTGCTTTACTATTGGGGACACGCCTTTTTACGTGTGAAATAACATGAACAGCATAAAGTATCGTCGAAGGAAGTATACACATAGTTTTAATACGGTTATGATAACGGTAAAACGACAATGAATAACAGAATAACAATACTAGCGTATACCCAAAACTGTTTAAATAGCGCTGTTGAAATGGTTGAATATCCGTGGCACCAATGACATGTCTGTTCCGTGGCACCAATGACATGTCTGTTCCGTGGCACCAATGACATGTCTGATCAGTGGCACCAATGACATCTCTGTTCCGTGGCACCAATCAAATGTATGTTTTGTGGCACCAATGGCATGTCTGTTCCGTGGCACCAATGACATGTCTGTTCCGTGGCACCAATGAAATGTCTGATCCGTGGCACCAATGACATGTCTGTTCCGTGGCACCAATGAAATGTCTGTTCCGTGGCACCAATGACATGTCTGTTCCGTGGCAACAATGAAATGTATATTCCGTGTCACCAATGACATGTCTGTTCCGTGGCACCATTGACATGTCTATTCCCTGGCACCAATGACATGTCTGTTCCGTGGGACCAATGACATGTCTGTTCCGTGGCACCAATGACATGTCTGTTCCGTGGCACCAATGACATGTCTGTTCCGTGGCACCAATGACATGTCTTTTCCGTGGCACCAATGACATGTCTGTTCCGTGGCACCAATGACATGTCTGTTCCGTGGCACCAATGACATGTCTGTTCCGTGGCACCAATGACATGTCTGTTTCGTGGCACCAATGACATGTCTGTTCCATGGCCCTAAAGACATGTCTGTTTACGTAGTTTTTGATAGCCACTCAACAGTTAATGAAGTAGAATTTCGTTCGAGGGAACTTTCCGAGAAAGCACCCATTAAATATAGTTATTTCACAATGACAGTCAAGTGCAATAATAAAGTCAATGTTTCCCTTTTTAAGTTTAATAGTAAGCATATGGTATTTTATCACAATCGGCGATGATAAACAGCTCCATTCTCTTGTTCACGGGACGTTTCTTTTCGACATTTCGATCACGACAGCTGTTTTTCAAAAAAAAGTCCACTAATTATTATTAAATATCAACTGGAACACAATATCAGAGTTGATATAACAAAAGTTCAGCTGTCATGTCTGCACGGACTCGGTGGATTGAAACGTATATTCTGGGACGGCACTATACGCACATGCATCAAATCCTGTTTTCCAAGAGCTCTTAAGCATATTGCAAATCAGCCATACCATTTACATAAGGTGAGCGCATTGGACTAGTATATGATGCATACCAATGATAAAAGTACTTCGTCAAATGTTTGCTCTAACGTTGTTCTTAATTTTAAGTGGTTTTTATTGCAATTCATTATCATTCCTTAATCTTTACCAACTTGTTGATTTAATTGTGTGGGCACATTACAATAATCCAACAATTTGAAATATACATATATCCGATATATATTCATTTTAAAATTATTTAAATAAGCATATTATCATCGGCCCAGAATTTATAAAATATTCGAACATACCATGCAATAACATAAGTTATCGCTTTAAAACACAACCGCCAAAGAAGTGTTATTTTAATGAATACACTGAAAGCAGAATAACAGACACATAATGAAACCACTACTTCGCAACAATATGTCTCTTAATATATTAAGGGTTGGTTTTAGCTCATGTTAAATATTACCTGTTTAATATTACCGAAAACACGAACATCGTTAATACTGTATAGGTTTATCATAGTTTATCATATGGTGTATAATTAAATATCTTTATGTTGTTCTTTGTTCCCAAAGAGTTCATTGATATAAATCTGATCAAGAAAACACTTTTGCTTGCCAAAAAAGACCAATCTTACGATTTTGCAATGATATTGATCTCTATATTTACAATAGCTGATTTATGAGGGCACACATGCCAAAGGATCTGTCATATTCGCAATATCATATGTTAGCTTGCACTAGTGAGGTTTTAAATATCTTACCGCCGTTTTCCTGAGACATCAGATTATTCACGTTTGAAGTGCACTGAAAAATGCTGTAAAATGATTTGGGCCGCGCTCTGTGAAAATGGGGTTTAATGCATGTGCGTAAAGTTTCGACCCATATTAACCTGTGCAGTTCGCACAGGCCAATCAGGGACGACACTCTGCGTTTATGATAATTTTTCGTTGAAAGAAAATCTCTTCTTAGCAAAATTCTTGTTAAGGCGGAAAGTGTCGTCCCTGATAAGTCTGTGCGATCTACACAGGCTAATCTGGGACAACACTTTACGCACATGAATTAAGCCCTTTTTCACAGAGCGCGGCTTATTTATATTTGTCTGCATGACACTTCTTTGTTTAAAAAATATTTTTTCAGGACACTCAAATTCGTGGATATCTGATTAAAAAAAAATGCGTCTGTCACTTTCCATTGTATGTATAATAAACTCATGGATCAGTCAACCAACAAAATGGACGATAATTAAGGTTGCACCAATAATGACGCTTTACAGTAATTGGTATGATTAGTGTGGTGCTTTTTTGGTATTTGTAAAAATTACATATAATGTATATTAAATGCTCAGTAGTAATATGGCTTTCCTTCATTTGGCACAAGACCTAGAGACCATTCAGTATTGAAGTGGCAATTCAAAATCTAATAATCAACAGCAACTGGTTTTGGTCCTGCTGTCGCGGACATTTCTTCAGATTAACTGCGGGAGCTATTGTGAGTGGTATATTGGTCGGAATAATTCCTCTTTCGGCTGCGTGTGCTACAATAAGGTGAATACAAAGATATGGAAATCGGTGGAAGTGATTCATTTCAGAATTTAAATAAAACACTGACTGAAATGGCAAACAATAAAACTAACGATAAGGTAAAAATATATACATCTTTTTCGGCAGAACTAAACATTACTTTATATAGCTTAATATTTATATTGTCGGTATGCGGAAACAGTTTGGTCATAATAACATTGATAAGAAACAAAAAGATGCGCACAATAACGAACCTGTTTCTGGTCAACTTGGCAATCAGTGACCTCATGCTGTCCGTGCTCTGTATGCCCTTCTCCCTTGTTGCGACCACGCTGCTGCGAAACTTCATATTTGGAGAGGCCATGTGTGTCATAATCAGATACTTTCAAGGTAATGTTATATTGTATCTATTTAATATTTTCGTTAGTAACTTTAGATGAACTAACTTATGAACACAACCAAGTGAATCGGGTATTTGTTGCTTTTGTTTTAAGTGGTGATCCATGTTTTGCTCTTGAAGGCACATATTTTAAAACAAGCTCGTCAATTTAAATCTCAATAGTATATAGTTAAACTCTCTTACTTCCTTTTTTCTCTATAAAACTCAAAATAATTCAGGTAAAAAT